>NW_027481698.1:0-44050 GCF_050403365.1 Sporobolomyces koalae
CCCCCCCCCCCCCCCCCCCCCCCCCCCCCCCCCCCCCCCCCCCCCCCCCCCCCCCCCCCCCCCCCCCCCCCCCCCCCCCCCCCCCCCCCCCCCCCCCCCCCCCCCCCCCCCCCCCCCAAAAGAGAAACCTTGCGGTTAAAGAGGGCATGACTCGGAGAGGGAAACATAAATGAACTGACTTGAGTACGTGATTCATCGCATGAAGCGAAACGGCGGATTTGATGTGGTCGTGGGCTTCACCGAGTTCGAGTTTCGAATAGTTGAGATCCTGATATGTCGAGAGGCACTCGAGCCAGCTGGTTTGCATTGCCGGGATCGAATCTGAGGATAAATGGACAGGATCAACTATCGCTCTAGTCGCGAGCTGCAAAGAGGACAAGGGATTTACCATCGTGGGTCGAGCGCAGCTTGTCGAGCAATTTCGAGTTGTACTAGAGGTAGAAAGTTTCAGTTCACGACGAGGTTTTTCCGCGGGTGGACAAGAGAAGACTGACGAGGTTCAGGGAAGGCTCGGGTGCGACAGTTGTCGCGTGTTTCGGGGTCGAGAGTTGACAGAGTCCGATTCCACGAACTGCCGTGCGTTTGCGGTCCCACTCGATGGGTTCTTCGCTCGATTCTGTGACGAGAGTACGGTCCGATGCAAAGTGTCTTCTGAATGCATCTTCTTCGTCAAGCAAAGCCTCGTCGCGGTGGTCGTCGTCGGTCGAAGCGAGTTGAGCAGCTTCGACCACCGAGTCTGCGGCAGTGTCGACTTTGGGACTGAGTTTGGTTCGCTTTGCAGCCCGTTGTGCGATCTGGTGCCAGTCCCTCGTAACGGGCTTGGCAGGTTGGGCGGTCGATTGAGAAGTTGATTTCTTGGTAGCCGAGGCAGGCGGTTTCGCCGACTGGACGTTCAGGATGGTCAACAGCTTGACTGAAGCCGACTGCTCGTGCATTGGCTTGACCATCTTGGGAGAACCACGAGGCGGAGAGGTCGAAATCAAAGAGAGAGTGAATTGAGATTACAAAATTGAATTGAATTGTAAAACATAATATTCTTGATCGTTCAACACCTCGCTCGACTCGGCATCGACCCAATCTCGTGTCGCGATGACTGCGATGGACCCAATACCAGAAGACCTCGGCTCGCTCAAGGTGGTTGAACTGAAAGCGAGTCCGTGATTGACGATGACCGCAACTCGCAACTGACCCTCTCCCTCTCTGAACAGGACATCCTGCGGGATCAAGCACTCCCTGTATCAGGGACGAAAGCTCAGCTCATCGCGCGACTCGAAGAACATCGCAGTGAACCGTCGCCGTCACTCAAGCGCTCGCATTCACCTCAACCTCCTCTCAGCAACCCTGACCCAGACGAGTCTGTAAAGCGACAGAAGCGTCCATCTCTATCACCGCCTGTCCCTCCAGAGAGCGCTGCACCTCCACCACCTCCCCCCGCGTTCGACAATGCACCACCTCTTCTACCACAGGAACCTCCTCAAGATGCCGACGCAGCACCAGATCTACCCCAAGCCGATAATGCAGACGACGACGAGCTGGAACCCCCTGTCTACGAGCCGGAACCGGAATCAGTTGAATCGCGCCCGACCGACATGTACCTCGACACGGTAACAAACACCCTCCGTTCAGGACCTCTTTCAATCGTGATGGCTGATACACAACGCTCCTGTTTTTTCACAGATTGACCGCTCGGCACTCGATTTCGATTTCGAACGATTGTGCTCCGTCACGCTCAGTCACAACCACATCTACTGCTGCCTCATCGATGGCAAGTATTTCCAAGGACGAGGGTCCAAGAGTGCCGCGTACGCTCACAGTATCAGTCACGACCACCACGTGTTTATCAACCTCGATTCGAAACGCGTCTACGTCCTGCCGGATGGGTACGAGGTTCAAGACCCTTCCCTGTCCGACATCGAGTACCTCCTCGATCCGAAATTCACTCGAGAACAACTCGAACGGATCGATCGAGAGTTGGGACCCCACTACGATCTAGTTACGCAACAACAGTACTACCCTGGGTTCATTGGGTTGAACAACATCAAACACAACAGTTATATCAACTCGATCCTCGTCTCGCTCGCTCATGTCCTTCCCCTCCGCAACTACTTTCTCCTTGAAAACAACAACGAACGATCATCGTCTTCAGAAACTGAACTCGTGAAACGGTTTCGAATGTTTTTGAAAAAAGTGTGGAACCCGAAACAATTCAAACCTCAAGTCTCGCCTCATGAACTGTTGCAACAAATCGATCTAGATTCGAAAGGCAAGTTCAAACTGAACCAAGACTCTTCTCAAGATCCAACCGGGGCAGGAGGAGATCCAGTGGAATTCCTCGGGTGGTTCTTGAACACGTTGCATCGAGATTTGGGAGGCTCGAGGAAACCGAATTCTAGTGAGCCCCAAAAATTTCCCTGCTTTGCATTTACTCGTTTCGGAACTTGATCTCTTTCTCTTTTTCGGAAAAAAAAAAAAAAAACAGGTATTATTCACAGTTGTTTCCAGGGAGAGTTGAGGATTGATGATCAGGCAGTGGTCAAGACGGGAGAGTATGGCTCGAAACCTAAATTCGATCTCGATCGAGGTGAGCTTCCGTTCTCTCTTAATCGTACGGAAGGGAGGATTCTCTAATTCCGATTCTTTAGACATTAAAACTGTCAAGACTCCATTCTTGTTCTTGACGCTCGACCTCCCTCCAACTCCCTTGTTTCAATCTCATTTGCAAAACGACATTATCCCTCAAACTTCCATGTCGGCACTCTTGTCGAAATACAACGGAGTTTCGACGAGCGAACAAATCCAATCCGACAGTCGTACGGGCAAATCGGAACTCGTGTTGAGGAGGTACAAACTCGAACGGTTGCCCGAGTTCTTGATCTTGCATGTCAAACGGTTCGAGAAGAATCGATTTGGCGAAGAAAAGAATCAAACGATTGTCAATTTCCCACTTCGAGGAGTCGATTTCAAAGATTGTAGTCCCCCTTTTTCTCTCGTTTCATCCACCGAGATTGTCCGAAAAACTCACTTTCGAGCGATTTGTCCGCAGATGTCGAAAAGGAGAAAGGAGAACCTCAAGAGGGAGAACCCCTGTCCAAGTACTACGACCTCGTTTCAAACGTGACCCACTCGAGTCTCGCCGGAACGGTTCGAACCGAAACTCAGTGGAAAACCTACGTACACCTCCACTTGCCTCGAGATCAAATTGGTCAACTCGTACCCATCACTTCACCAGAAGAACGAGATGGTGGGAACAAACCGAAAGAAGTGAAAGAGGAGGATGAGAAATGGTTCGAAATGCAAGATTTGAACGTGGCCGAGATCGAAAAGAGTTTGGTAGGACTCGGAGAATCCTATGTCCAGGTACGGAGGATTCTTTCTTTATTTGCGGTTCAAGAATTTTACGATACTCACGATTTGCAAGAACATTCTCTTCTTTTTACAGATTTGGGAGAGGAGAAGGCCCGAAGGCAAACATGATCTCAAAGTCGTCACCCCGACGCTACGGAAACGATAGAGAACGCAAGCCGAATATTGAAAACAAAGAAGAAACTCTTCTCTCTGTTGTACTGTTTTTCCCCACGAGTCAAAACGAGTCGTGTCCAGAGAACCATGTTTTGAGTGATCTACAACAACAACAAGCAAAAGAAGCAAGAGAGAGAGACACGGCGGGAGAATGGAAAGAGAAAATAAGGGTTTTCGGGGCGGTTCAAGCCAATCTCCGAACTCCTTCAACTCCAGGTCGGATATCCGCCGCACCTCCCTCGGCAACTCGCCTGCCTCCAACTTTCTTTTGTCGTTTCACTTCCTGTTCGAACGATTCTTTCGTCGCCTTCTTCTCGTTGCGTCGAGATTGTCGTTCCTGTTTGACTTGGGCTTTGCGCAGTTTCTTCTCTTCGGCAGTTTCCGTGCGAGATCGTTTGATCGTTTCTTTCGGAACTGGATGCACAAAGGAAAATGGGATCAGGTTATAAAATTCGAAGAGAATCAGGAGGAAGAGAGCTGACTGTATTCTTCCATCTCTTCTTCTTCTTCACCTTGCTCGTCCTCTTCCATGATCGTGTCTTTGCCCGTGACGAGTTCTCCATTGACGAGCGGGAACCCAGTCTTGGGGTCGAGCTTGATCTGAGCGGGTTTGGCACTCTTGAGCTTGTTGTCTCGAATCCTCAGCAACCTCGGGTGGTTCGACAGGTTCGAATAGGTACCTGTACTCAGGAAAGAGCGTCTCGTCAGAAAACAGGTCAAGTATCTCGAGCATTTAGAGGAACAAAGAACGCAACTGAGCACGGTCTCACAATCCCAACGATCCCTCCGTCGATCCTCGAGAATGTCGACTTTGGGCGTACCCAACCCTTGACCTTTTCTCTGTCTTCGCTCTTCCTCCTTCTCCTGTCGCTCGACAATCTTGAGAATTCGTTCCTTCTCTTTCCTCCTCAACGCCGTCTCGTCGCTCGCGTCGTCGCCATCGAGGTCCATGTTGGCCAACGACTGTCGAATTCGATCAAGTTTGCTCGCGTTGATCCTACGTTGACCCTCTTCATCTTCCGGGTCAACAGGTTCCTCGTTCGATTGAGGTTTCAACTGTTGACGCATCTTGCCTCCAATCACCTCGTAGCGAGACAAGAAATCGTCCATGATCGCTTCGAGATCCTCGCGTTGCGGTCCGTGAAACTCGCCTCCCTCGGATTGATCGTCGTCGTCCGAACCTCCTCCACCCCAAGAATCGTCGTCCGATTCCTCGTACATTTTTTCAATCTGTAGCAGCAAGTTCTGGGTCAATACCCGCAAAGCCACCTGCGAATCTAGGAGGCCTTACTTGATCGAATCGGTCGTCAAGAGTCCTCAACCCTTCGTTCCGGAACATGGCTGAACTACTCATCGAGAACGAACTGCCAGCAACAGTTCCTGCTCCCCGTTTAGGTCGTCTCGCGTTACTCTTGACGAGTTCAGCGATCGTGTCTCCCATCTCGCTGCCGTAGTCTTCCTCGTCGTCTGATCCCACTTGCTGTTGTTGCTGTTTGAACCGTTTCACAGCGTCCCATTCTCCAGCTCCAACGTGCGACTCGATCTCGGTGCCGTTCGCGAGCTTCAATTTTTCGATACCCTGCTGAGCATCACCGACATGGTCTTGTTCCTCGTCCTCGTAATCATCCTCGTAATCGTCGTACTCGTTGCGTTCACCCCCTTTCAAAACTCCGTTCCAAAACTCGTCCTCTCCATCAGTTCCTTCTCCATCACTAACCGCGTACGCGTCATCGTCCAGCGCTTCCAAAACTTCCCTCACTTTCGGGTCGAGGTCAGGTTGCAACCCTTTGTGTTCCTCCTCGGAACGTTCCTTGTGATAATTCGAGTAACTGACTTCATCCAACGGGTGACTCGGAAGACTGTCTTCTGGCAACACGATCGATTGCTGCTGCTGCTTTCGAGTGGGTGGTTCAGGTTCACGTTCTTGGAATCCAGCGATCGCTTGTTTGCGTTCTCGTTGAGATTTCTTGTGATGTTGAGGTAACGGAGCTTCGATCAAATGGGCATCGGGACGATCTCCGACTGAACGCAAATGTTGCAAATAGTCGTATTCTTGATCGTTGAAGTAGATCCCGTACGAAGACGCGTCGGGGCTGAACGGACTCTCTTGAATCCCTTCAATCGTCGCGGTCGGGTCCGTGAACGAGATTTCATTTGCTTGGTACTGCGGTCCTTTCTAGAATGAGCACATACAAAAGGTCAGAGTCAGAGAGAGAGAGAGCGTTGTAAAACACGAACTTGAGATTTCGAGATCTCCTTCAATACTCGATCAGACGCTTCCGGGTCATGGATCAATGGATCACGCTGTGATCGATGTACGAGTTGGAAAGTCTTGGTCCCCGGTTTGCGCCACAAGGATGGGGCCATCTTGCAAGTTCGGTGAAAGAGTCGACGGGAAAACGGGCTGGTCGTCGGTCGATCCAAGGACTGCAGTTCAGGTGAATAGCCTGGTTCTTTGGACTTGGAGCTCGATGGGTGTGTGTCGGCAGTCGAGATGCGAGAGTAAGTGCTTCTGGGCGAGTTGAGAGATCAAGGCAAAAAAAGTTGCTGCATGTCTCGGAATTTTCTATACCCTGAGCGGTTCTCCCTCTCTCTTCTCCCGGTAGATCATGTAAGCCAGAGCTTTCTATTGTATGGCAACAACAACACAACTAGAATACAGTCGAAGAAGAAGAAAGAATCAAGTGTTCTAATACTCGAGCTTGAACCCAAACGGGCCTTAGAAACCAAACGCGTCGAACGAGAACGCTTCGACCTGAACGTTCTTGCTCTCAATCTTGGGTTGCATCCCGGATGCTTCTCGAAACACCCGTTTCCGTCGTTCTTCCTCTTGCTCTTCTTCCTCCAATTCGACATTCTTCGTGTCTTGCTCAGGTTCGACCACTTGAACTGTGGAGACCTGACTTTTCTTGATAGGAGTTGGCAGTGGAGGACCACCTAACATGTCAAACAAGGACGAGGCAGGAGGTTCGACGAAATCGGTCGGTTCCTTCTTGATGACCTGTCCTGCCTCTTGCGGGACAGACGTTTCCAGCTCTTGCATGGTGGTGGTTGCGTTCCGAGACTCGAGCTTGGGTCGACTTGATTGATGGGGTACGAATCGATAAGAACGTACGAGATCCAATGCCAACAAGTGACAACCTGGTAGATCGAGTCACAAGACTGAGAGTGAGCTTTTCTGTTCCGAAAAAGTAGGAGAAAAATAGTTCATACCAGACTCGACGAGTTGTCTCGCAACGAGCAACACGAACTTTGTTGAGGGAATAGCGAGGAATTAGCCCGGTTTCATGACTTTGTAAGATGGCAGAGAGACAAAGTTTACCTCGGATTCATTGACAAACGAATTGCAGGAGCTTGGCATTGCTTGAAGTAGTTGTTGTAAAAAGGCGATTCGCGTGGGATCTTCGATCGCAGGGTTCGAGACTTGTCCAGGTTCCATTTCGAACCCTGGCGCTCCGTTCGCAGGCGATGTCGAATCAGGTTCGAACAGCGCAGGTAGAGATTCCTGTCAACGTAACGTTAATCGGGTTCAGTGCCAATGAAAGTAGGAGCACAAAAAGGAGAGAACAGGAGCAGCTTACCACCAAAACCCTCACACTCAATTCCTTTGATCCCAAGATGTCGAGTGCCCACGAGCTCAGGAACCTGTCTCCTGCATGCAACGCTTGCGGGAGAATCGTTCGTTTGACAGTATCTCGAAGAAGGGAATCGTCTGTGTCTGGTGCATAGACTCGTGCGATCGTAAAGGCGAGTACTGGATCGGTCAAATGTCGCAGGATGACCGCGACACAATCCGACAATGAATCTCCCAACAGGAAGAACGCGGCTGCAAACACTGCATGTTTCGAGAGTCCATGAACAGCCTCATTAGTGATTGAACAGGAAGCTACGAAGTCGGATACCACTTACGGAATCTTCGTTTTGACAGCAATGCAAAAGCGTTCTTCCTTGCTGCAGACTTCCACCGTTCGAGTTCGAAATCGTTCGCAAGGAATTTGAGCATTTGCCGTTGATCTGAATGTCCCGTACTCTGTTTCCACAGGGTATACACTGTATGAGGTTTTCTCAACGCGAGAAAGAACAGCATGGGTAGGATCGGATCGCGGTTGTTGGGATCGAGCAAGAACGAAGTCCGACCGATCGTCTCGACTGTTTGAGCCTGTTTTCTCCCAGTTCTCGACCAGTCAGTAAAAACCCGCGAAGCAGACTTTTGTGTCGGTAGAAAGTAGAGATGCTCACGAGTAATTCTCGATCGTTCAACCAGAGTGGTATTCCGACTTTTTTCGCGGTCTCCCAACAAAGTTTCTTGCCTCCTTGTTCAGAGATGGCTTGGACACAATCATCGAGCAAGACTTTTTGAAATCGAGAATGATACGCGAACAGGACATGTTTCGATTCGAGTCGATCAGAGGCTGGATCTGAGGTTGGAGAGAAAGACGGGTTCGAGCGGATGAACTGTCGCAATCCAAACATGTACCGGATTCCGTTTTCGTCGGTCGAAGTGAGCTTGCTCTGAACCTGCTCTCTCATAAACAAACGATCAGTTACTCGACTTGAGCTACGGGAGATGGAAAATGAAAAGCGAACTTGGGCAACAGAATCAACCAGCTGTCCTATTCGGACATGGCTCTCTCTTGAGACGCCTCTCAAAGTGTCGAAGCTCATGGCAGCGACGAGACGTTTCCGCTGACCGTCCTCGAGTCGATACTCTTGTCCGGTACGTTCGCTTCGATTCGAAAACACCTCGACGAGATTGTGCTTGTTGCGATCCTGTAAGTACCTGGTAAGCGAAATGAACACAGGATGAACAGATCGATGGAACGTACGGATCCCGCTCGTCGCGAGTGGCTCAGCTCGCTCAGGTATTCATCGACACCGAAGCTCTTCACTTCTGCGTCCATCGACGATGTTGAAACCACCTTGCCATCGTCGTCTAGCTGGTGAGAAAGTCTGACGAGAAGTTTTCGCACGAGATCGAAATGACCTGTTTCCTCACAGGGGATCAGTGACCATGGAAAGCGCTGTCTCGAGTCAAGGAAGAAGACTCACCAAGTTCGACAGTCTTGACCAAAAAAGCATAGTCTGTGATCCAGAGCTCCGCATTGTCTCGATCATATTGTTCCTTCACGCTCCGAGTGATCACCTGTCTCTTGTTTGCGATTTGCTTTCCTTTCTGCAGTTCGAGGGCATGGAATACTATTTGGTCTCTGCAAGCGATTGCCAATCCGGACCGATAGAATGCAAAATTGGAGATTGGCAAAGGTGCCCTGTCGGAGAGCACTTTTCGTCAGGAAACTGATTCGGTCCTGTGTGAACAAGCTACTGGGCGAAAGAGGAAACTCACGTGGGTTCAATGACAGCTAGCTGGTACCATCGAGACGACGATGACGGATCTGACATGGTCAACTGACGGTTTCGACTTGAAAAGATCGAGACTCGAGTTCGAGTTGCAAGTGCGAGGAGATGTCCATCGATCGAAAACTCAAGCGCGACCGCCGGTTCACTGAATCAGACAAGCTCTTAATTTCAGTCAACACGGACAGTGAAAAGAAAATAATGACTTGAGCATGAAGAGGAGACTCACGTCAGGGACAGAGAGAATTCAAGAGCGTTGCCAAATCCGAGATTTCGTTGGTTCCAGATCGACAATTCGTTGTCGGTGGCTGAATCGCTCAACGCTTCGCGAATCAGCCACAAGTTGCGGCAGCGAGGTGTTGAGTGGAAATTGCTCACCGAGAGCGATGATTCCATTGCCCTTGAGAGCCATCTTCTTGACGCGTTCCCGACCTGTCCGCAAGCTTTGTTTCGGACTGCCGTTTGACCACGTGGGATCGATTCGCTTCGGATTGAGCGTCCAATTTTGAACCGTTCCTCCCGTATCGACACTCGTAACTTCAATCAACGTAGACGTTTTCATTCTAGGCACGATCGATACTCGATCCAGTTGTCCGGTCTCGAGAGTCGGGATCTGTAGAGTCGGTGCACCTGGAAAGATGCTTCGAGATCGAACATGATAAATCCAAGTATCGACCGTGTATCGTCCTTGTTTTGGTTCTTCATCCAAACTCGAACTTGTATGATTGCTTTCGTTGACCGCGACGATCCAAACTTGTTCTGGGTCGGGAAACGCTTCGAAAACTCGAGTCCGATCAAACTCGACCTGTTTCCCACATTCGTACTTTGTGATCCTCTCGATCCCTTCTGCTGCTTCTTGTCCTCGTTGCTCGTAGACAGAGAGCATCGATCCTTGACCGACGACCATGAATGTCGATCCTGTGAGAGTTGATGACCATCGCGCGATCTTCGCCTGGTCTCCTCTTGTCGCTAGATCGAGAATCCCTGGTTCTCGATAAGACAGGGTCTGATTCGAGGTTGGAGAAGAATTCCAGATCTGTAGCCGTTCGCGATTTGGTGAATCGATTCGATCGGGAATCCCCATCACCGCCAACTCGTCTCGAGGTGACAAAACGGTTCGCACGAAACGACGAATCGTTCCAACATGATTCAAAGGAGGATCTGACAATCGTTCGACTTGCAGCGTGGTTGGGATGTTGGCGAACAAGGACGATCGCAATTCGAGTTGATACCGAACGAGCGAGAGTCGGCGGGGAGATTGACACACGAGGTTGATCTTGGTCGTAGTCGGAGAGTTTTCATCGAAAAGGGATACGATCGACACTCGTTCAAAATGGGACAGGTGTTCTCGAGGGATCACAGTCGAGACTTGCGGAAACGAGATGGTTCTCGCGGTCAAACAGGTCGGAGGTCGTCGATCGAGATTCTGTTGTCACTCGTGATTCTCTCGTTAGGAAACGAAAAACGAAAGGGAAAAGAGCGAGATCAACATGATACTTACCGAGACGATGGTCAAGTGAAACATTCCGTCGCGTGTCAAACTCCAGAACAGGTCTTGTTTCCCTAGTTCAGGATTTGCGACATGTTCGGTTTCATGATCTCTCGTCTTCCAGAACTGCGTCCATACGATCGATCGACAAGCTTTTTTCCTCGCGGAACTCGGGTCTGGTTGATTCGAATCGATGATCGCCAAAGGTGACCTCGTGTTTGAGCCCGAGAATGACCTTTTCTTGTCGGTTTCACGGGCTCGAGGGAGAGGGGTTGGGATTGAAGGCAACGAGATCCAGAGACTGAAATCGTTTGGCTCGTCAATCACGCACCCCCACAAATGAACTCGGTGCTCGATCGTGGTCGTCACCAATACGGGTCCCGAGCTAGTACAACGCGCTTACAAACATTCAGCGTTTTGGTCAGAGAAAGCGAGAGAGAGAGGAAGTGTTACTCGGAAGTAGGATGACTCGAAGGTTGTCTCCACGCGATGGACATCAATCGACACGTGTGAACCGCTCTCGATCGATACTCGAGTTGGAACAGATTCGCCCGTTCGACGAGGTCGTAGATGAGCGCGATCGAGTTTTCGCGAGGCAAGAGGGCGACGATTCGTCCACAAGGCGACAGTTTCACTTGCTCGATCGTGAATTTGAACCTGGCAAACAAATCAACAGAGCGTCAATCACTCGGATCGGCGCACAAAAAGAAGAAAAAAAGAGTTACGGGACCGAGAGGGCAAGAGTCCAGTGCGGCAAAGCTTGTTCCTGATCCGTCTCGTCGAGCGTGTATACCATGACGTCGTTCGAGTTTGTACAGATGATGATCCTGCCTACCATGCTCCCAATCGAGGGTCAATCAGGAAAGTTTGCACAGGGGGAAATCAAGAGGGAGGGGAGGTTACCTTGGGCATAATCGATCGAGCGACTGAAGCAAGTTGGAGATCTAGCAAAAGTCCAACTCGAGTGCACGATCCATTGTTTGATTCGATCGTCGGGATGGAACGTGGGTTCAAACACTGCGACCTTGTTGCCGAGCGTCACGACCACCTTTCAACAACAACAAATTACGGTTAAAACCACGGGTTTTTCTCTTTCTCTCAGAAAACTGCGACGTACATGGTTGCGAGTTTCGTTGATCGAGATGGACGAGATTCGTTCTTGAATGTGCAAGTGAGGGAACGCCTCATTGAACGAGACGGTGCTGTGGACAGCATTGCTCTCGACATCGAGCATTTGAAACGTGTCATTCGAGACCGTGATCTACATAAGCAATAAGGTCAGGAACTCTCGTCCAGGGAGGAAGGAGAATTGTGGAGGGAACGGGGATACGCAACGAGGTACGGTCGAGACCTGATCGTGGTCGAGACGATCAAGTCGGGAGCAGGGACCACATGCTGATCTAGTCGTAGTCGATTCATACAAGCATCCAGGGCGACTGCGGTCGAGATGTCGTGTAAATGCGAAACGAGGCGATGAATCATCGGTTCAGAACCTCTCGTCTCTCTCTCCTCGGCGAACGGAAACAAGACATGTCGTACTACAGCTCGTCGGGGTACGGACACGCGCAGGACAACGCGCCCTTGTCGTTCTACTCGCCGGCAGGATCTTCGACGACGGCGACGGGAGTGGGATCTTCCTCGGCAGCAGCGACGGCGGGAGGAGGGTTCTACTCGTCGAGACCTTCACTCGATCGAGATCACGCACACGCTCGAGCCGATCTCGTCGCGGGGTCGATCACGACGGGAGGAGGCGGGCAGGGACCTCCGACGACTCCAGGCAGCGCCGAAGGAGGCGCCATGTACTCGAGTGGACCGATCCTCGTCGCCAACTGGTACAACGCGTTCACACCGTGGACTGGGATCGAAGGTCAGGAACCTCCGTTGTTGCAGGAACTCGGGATCAACTTTGACCACATCCTCGCCAAGAGCCTCACCGTGTTGAACCCGCTCAAACGAGTCGATCCGCACATCATGGACGACGCCGATCTGGCCGGACCCCTCGTGTTTTGTTTCATCTTTGCCTGCTTCCTCCTCCTCGTCCGTTTTCTTCTTTCTTTCTCTCTCTCGGTAAAGACTAACCCTCTCTTCGAAATTATACAGAGCGGCAAACCCCAATTCAGTTACATCTACGGTGTCGCATTGATCGGTAGTGCGTCCATGTACGCCCTGTTGAACCTCATGAGCGAGTCGGGGATCGACGCGTACCGAACCGCGTCCGTGTTGGGCTACTGCATCCTCCCGCTCGTTCTGTTATCCATGTTTAACGTCGTACTCAATCTCGAGTGAGTCGCAGTAATTTTTTCCCTCTCATGGGTCAAATTATCAACTGACTTTGATACTTTTTGACAGCGGCATGACGGGGTATTTGTTGTCGAGCGTGTTTGTCCTGTGGTCGACGTACTCGAGCTCGTCCATCTTTGCGACCGTGTTGCACCTCAGTCACCAACGGTTCCTCGTAGCGTATCCGGTAGGGTTGTTGTACAGCGCGTTCAGTCTGTTTGTGTTTGAAGTTCAGAAGAAATGAGACCCTCAATATTTTTCTTCTGATATTTCTTGTGATCACTGCGCATTCCAATCCATAGAGTGAGGATATTTGAGTGAGAGAGAGAGAAGCGGAAAATTAGTGAGGCTATGCCCCTACTGTAGTAATCGAAAGATGAAAAAAACGCGATCAAGTCGCTTCTCTGAAACTGCCAACGATCCCCCGGTACCCGGCTTGATCACCAAGGATGACGGGCAAGACTGGATTCAAACCTCCTTCGCGGAACGACATTGGACCGAGTCGCAAATCGGGCTACGAGAAGAAGCGTGCGAACCCATCTGGTCTCGGTCGAGCGAGTTGAGTCTCTCCCTCTCTCTCTCCATACGACTCTACCGTCTAGTACCAGGTCATGAAATCTGACCTTGGACTGTCCTGTGACCAGTCGTGAACCGTCGAGCGAAAGCAGCTCAAATCGCTGCCGATCCAACGTTGCACACTTCCGAGATTGCCGCAGGATTGAGTTCCGTCACTCAAGAGAACGACCTGAACGAGTTCTTGTCGACGGCACAACTCGCCGATACCGATTTCAGTGCCGAACGCCAAAACATCAAAGTCGTCGCAGATCCCAGTCTCACCGCGGCGAGTCACAACCCGTACTTGTTGACCCCTCAGGAAGAAATCGAAGTTCGAAGGAAACAACGCGACAATCAACAGAGGTTGCAAGTTCCTCGACGACCGAGTTGGACCAGGAGCATGACTCGAGTCGAACTCGAACGTCAGGAACGAGACGCGTTCCTCGAATGGCGAAGAGGACTTGCAGAGTGAGTCCTTTTCATCTCCGTGTGCAGGACAAGAAACAGTCCAGATTGACTGACTCTTGAATGCTCAGTTTGCAAGAGAACCAATCTTTGTTGTTGACTCCGTTCGAACGCAATTTGGAGGTGTGGCGTCAATTGTGGCGCACGTGCGAACGTTCAGATCTGGTCGTTCAGATTGTGGACGCGAGGAACCCGCTCAACGCTCGATCGGAAGATCTCGAACGTTACGTCCTCGAACTGAACGAGATTGATACGACCGAAGGTACTGAATTCAGCAAACGAGGTGCTCGTGACCAAGGAGATCATGACGACGAGGAAGAAGAAGAAGCAGAGGAGGACGAGGACGAGGACGAGAAACCGAGACCTAAGCGAAGAAACTTGCTCCTGATCAACAAGTCGGACCTCTTGACCCAGAAGCAAAGGTACGTTCATATACCTATTCGCAACCGTCTCCTCAAGTGTCACCCGTAACTGATCACGGCTGTCGATTTTCGAAAACCTACAGGGAAGGATGGGCAGATTACTTTGAGCAAAACAAGATCCAGTACGCCTTTTTCTCGGCCGCGAACGGGATCGCGTTGCAAGAAGAACGAGCACGACTCGAAGAACTCGCAGCGCTCGAAGCGATCGAAGAAGGTTCGGAAGACGAGGACGAATCTGAACTCGACCAAGACGAGTACGAACCCCAGGGCATGAAGATTCCCAAATCGGGCAACAAGCTCAAAGCTGCACTCAAAGACTTGCGCAAGGCTCCAGCGATGGTCGAACCTCCTGTCGGTCCCAGCGCCGTGCGACCAAAAGTCAAGAGCATGGACGACGACAGTGACACGGAGGATGAAGACAACGAAAACGTAGACGAGGTTGACGAGTTGACCAGGAAAATGCGACGTGGTGCAGGAATCAGTGTGCCCGGTTCCGACGAAGCCGACAGGACGAGGATTTTGAGCGTGCTGGAACTCGAAGCATTGTTCCTGAGTCATGCTCCCGAAGGTAATTTGCTTTTCTCTCACCTTTGTCCATGCTAGAGCCAAGCTGACTTTTTCGGTTTCTCTGCAGTTTCGCTCTCGCGCACGGGTGAAAAGATGGTGGTCGGACTCGTCGGATACCCCAACGTCGGTAAATCTTCGACCATCAACGCGTTGATCGGCGAGAAGAAAGTGTCAGTCTCGGCGACTCCGGGCAAGACGAAGCACTTGCAAACGTTGCGACTCAGTCCCGAAGTGCTGCTGTGCGATTGTCCTGGACTCGTGTTCCCTCAATTCGCGGCTACGAAAGCCGACCTTGTCGTCGACGGAGTGTTGCCGATCGATCAACTGCGCGAGTTCACGGCTCCGGTCGAACTGTTGACGAGGAGGATCCCGCAAGAGGTACTCGAAGGCATGTACGGTCTCAAGATCAACACGTTGCCGATCAGTGAAGGAGGTACTGGAGTTCCGACCGCACGCGAGTTCCTCAACACCTACTCTCGTACGTTCCTCAAAATCTTCTCCCTCTCTTTCGTACGAATTGGAGGAATCGTACTGATCTGACGCTATCCTTGAACAGTCGGTCGTGGATTCTTCACGGGAGGTCACGCCGGAAACACCGACATTTCGCGCGCAGCCCGAGTGATCTTGAAAGACTACGTCAATGGCAAACTCCTCTACGTGCACCCTCCTCCCGGTCAAGACGCGAACGAGTTCAACTCGGAAACTCGCGATCTCGACCTCTTGCGCGCGCAGAATCGATTGAAGAAAAAGATGGCCCCTACGACTCGAGTCAGTCAGAGATCAGACTACTACGTGCCCCCGAGTTCGGGAGGAGCCGGAGTCGAGAACGCGATGAGTGGTACGAGGCAGAGTTACCGCGCCGATGCGCTCGATCAACAGTTCTTTGCCAAGGAGAAAGGAGCGGTCAATGTCGTCGGGATCAAAAAGACGAAAGAAGCGACTGGGGACAAGATGCACAGGAAGAAACGAAGGGAGAAACAACGCAGTGGACGAGGTTACGATTGAAGTGCTGTAGTGTTTGCCAGCTCTCGCTCTCGTGTGAATACCTACTTTCCTCACGCACTGATACTCGAGACGTTCGCTGCGAGAGACCGTGTCGTTTAGAGTGGATGTGAGTCGAGCATCGGGCTTTGGGGCATGTTCGCGCGCGCATAGACCTCTACTCGATGCTCACTTCAACCCACAACTAGTCAGTTACGCGAAACCTGACGCTTCCCCACACCTTGCGCATCAGTCTGTACAGCGTCTATCATCTGCCAACCGACGGACACCGCGCGCTAGGGGGTCGTTCTCTTCGCAGAAAAGGTTGCGAAATTGGTGAGATGAAATTCTGAGCTCAGAAAACGGTTCAGAAAACGGCGCTCACTCGCGGGATCTCGCTTGACCTCGCCCGTCTGTCTCCAGTGCCCCTTTCCCACAATTCGACGTCTTACTTTTCCACGTCACTCCGCCGCGAGCACCCCCAGGGACAGGCAAGACACTTGCATCGCCATGTCACATGCACGCGTGGGCTATATTTCATTGGCGCTCAGGGAGCTAGCCGGCATGCTTACCTTGGCATCTATCTCATCAGCGCGTTTGCACCATTTGTGACGAATGCCTAGCGCGACCGGTCAAAAGATCCCTCGGCGATCACGCAGCCCATATACTGCAGGTGCAGAACATCAGGCGCGAAGCCCTCTATCGACTCCAAAGGGACTATCCTGTCAAACCGGCCGCGGCCATTCGAGCTTCTCTTGTGGAAAGCGGGTGCATCGACCCGGACCCCGCATTCGCTCAAGGCAAACTATCCTCGCTGAAAGACCAAAATGATGCACAATGCGACTCGGCGGAACAGCGAGCTCTCTCGCTTGACGAAGAAGGAGGCAGACACCCAAGAAGGGCACCCGGCGACGTTGACGAACGTGTTCGCGGTTGCGAACCCCTTCACGACTTCAAGTTCTACGACCACAACTTTGACTACGACTTCGATCCCTACGACGACGATAACGACGACAGCAGCTTGGGTTCGGACGTTGATAAGTCGAACACAAGGAACGTTTCGAATTTACAGCAGAAGGGAACCGATGCCCAGGTTGACGAGGACGAAGCATGCATGCCCCGAAACGAAGAGGCCGAGCTTGCGGGGTGAAATGTCTCTGAAGGAAGAACGCTTGACAGTAGTGCAATCGCTTGTTTAAACCGCTTGACAAACCGCAGCTGAGGGACAGATCTTACGAAAGAGACGAGAATCGAGCTCAACACTGACCAGCGGACGCGCAAACAACGTGCGTGTGTGAGCTCCAAGTGGGTCAGAAAAGACAGCGACTACCTCCACGGTCTCGCTTCAGGAGACAGCGGATGGTCATAGAGACCAGGTGGAGGAGCCCTAATTGCCGACTCGAGGGGCGTCTGCGTGCCTCCACATGGGCGCAGGCCTCCACTTGTGCGTCGGAAGCGCCGTGATGCTCGTCACTCTCTTTCCCTTTCATTCTCTGGTCACATCTCTAAACGCAACGATGAGCGACACTTTCACTATCGACGGACAAGAGTCCTGGCCTCGTCCTGGCTACGGCGCAATGGGTAAGCAGCGTCTCGTTAGCGGTCACTCGAAGAGTCCTCCACCTCGGCCATCCTGCTTCTTCGTGCTGACTGTCTTGGGATCGTCGAACAGGACTCTCGGCATTCTACGGTCCTACCGGTACGGACGAGGAAGGGAAGCAAGTACTCAGAAAAGCGATCGAGGTTGGGTGCACCTTTTGGAGTAACGCTTCTCTCCCTCAACGCAGGACAAAAATAGGTTGGACTGATCGTTTGCTCGTGACACAGACACCGCCGACATGTACGGTCAAGGCCACAATGAGAAAATTATCGGAGAGGTCCTGCGCGAAGGGGACAATCGCTCAAAAGTCTTCCTTGTGACTAAATTCGGCAACCGATGGGACGCGCCCGGCGTTCCGTCTTACAAAGTCGATGGATCTCCCGAGTACGCGATCGAGGCGATCAAGAATTCGATCGAGAGGATGGGAGGGATTTACCCCGATGCCTGGATCTTGCATCGTATTGACAAAGCGACTCCGATCGAAGAGAGCGTTCGCGCAATGGACGCAATCAGGAAGGAAGGCAAATGCAAGTACATTGGCTTGAGTGAAGTGAGCTCTCGCTTTTTACGTTCTTTTCACCCACAAACCGTCCTTTCCCTGACGCGGTACCATGCGAGGTAGTGCTCGGCCGAAACGCTCCGTCGAGCGGCCAAAGTCGCCAAGATTTCGTTTGTCGAAGTCGAGTACTCGCCCTGGACGCTCGATATGGAGCAGAACGGAGTACTCGATGCGTGCAAAGAGCTCGGTATTACCGTGCTTGCGTACTCTCCTCTCGGTCGCGGCAAGTCGTGGTTGCTAGTCTTTCTCGAACAGCGGTGTACTAATTCTACTGGTCTCGATGGACGGGTTCTACAGGTTTCCTCACGGGTGAGCTCCGAATCTTTTGAGCACGAGCAGGAGAATGCTTTTCTGATTCTCTGGTCTCCCAGGTCGCTACAAGCAGAAGTCGGATTTCTCAGAGGGTGACTGGCGTGCGCAGCTACCTCGACTCTCACAAGAGAACTGGGACAAGAACTACAAGATCGTCGAGGAACTTGAGAAGCTCGCGACCAAGAAGCATTGTACGGCTGGACAACTCTCGCTCGCGTGGCTCTTGGCCCAAGGTCCCAACATTGTTCCAATCCCGGGAGTGAGTTTGAGGACTTTCAAATTTGAGAGACCGAGGAGAAAAGAAACTGATCTCTTTGTTTTTTGGGGGGAAAAGACGAAATCGGAGAAATACCTAGTCGAGAACTTTGACAGCCGAAAGATCGAGTTGTCTGAGAGTGACTTGAGGGACATCAGACAAGTGATTGTCGAGAATGCGGCGATTGGGGACAGGTACTCGCAACCGGGCATGGCTTCGTTGGACCAGTGAGGATCCAAATCGCTAGGTCGTAGCAGTTGTTTTCCTTTTGCCTTCCTCTGTTTGAGTAGATATGAAACAGAATCAGTACCAAATGTGTTTCTCCCCGGTCGTGGTTATTCAAATTGGTTGAGGAGTAGAGACGACGAGCAAGGACTCATGCACCGCTGGCGGTCGAGCTCATTTGAGCATGCGTTGCGTCGAACAAGTCTTTAGCCAATGACTTTACGAGCTTCCAGACAAACAAGGATAGGTGAGAGTACTAGGATCGCGCCAAGAGTGCGAGAGAGAGAGCGAGCATGGTTTTGACTCGGATCAATAAGGATCCTTTGTGAGCAACGCGCCATAGTTCCCCTGATCCATTTCAACGAGCCCAAGTGTGAATTCATGAGAACGAAGCAGATGGTCGTTCAAGAACAGGCGCTCTATCGAGGGTCTGTGCCGAAAGTTGGTTGAAGGTTGGCTCAACTGCCACAGGTTGAATCAACAAAGTCTGTTCATGCAGCATCCAAACGAGCGCGCATCACGACGGCGAGAGGTCAACCTCGTACAAGAGGTAGCTCGAGAGCGTTGCCCGTAGCGGTAGAGAATCCGAGAATTGGAACTCCCAACGAGAAGAGAAAGAACAAGAGAGGAGGAGGAAGAAGAAGAAGTCGCGGCAGAATCGCCCGCCCTCCGAGTGTGTCTCCCCCACCCCGATTCTCGCCGCGCACGATGGCTCCCTCGGCGCGGAGCTCTGCGAGGAACCGCAAGAAACCGGCGAAACCGCGCACGACGGTCGATTCGTCGCGCGAGGGATCGTCCGAGTCGTTCTCAGGCGTCAACGAGATCCCGCCCCTCCCGCCGCTCCCTCACCGTGAGTACTCTGCAGCTACGGTCGTGGTTCGAGCTTGACGATGGGCACTGACGCATGCCGATCCCCGTCTCCCTGCCTGCCCCGTTCTCGTCTCGACCATGTTTGGAATTCGCTCTCGACTCGCAACCCTCGCGCTCGCTCTCTCGCTCACTCGCGCGCGTGTCGATCCTCGCGTTGTTGTTGTTGTTGTTTGGTCCCGTAATGCGCGCAATTGCGACTCGCGTGCCGATGCTCGGCTACTCGCGCGTGCTTCTCCCTTCTCCCCGGAATCCTCGTCTGTCCTGTCGCCCTACTCGATACGACGATGGAATTCTACTTTGACTATCCCGACCCTGATCCTGCACCCGTGCCCGTGTCGCGGTCGAACCCTCCTGCGCCCACTCGACCTGTCCGAACTGTCGCTTCGACGACGACAACGACGACGACGACGACGCATCGCCGCAAATTGCCTCCTGCGCTCGACCTCACCTCGATGCCCGTCTTCCCCCCGTCGATACCGACTCCGTTCTGCATCGCATCGAACCAACTTTCACATCACCTGCCTCGACCTGCACTCGCACCGATCCAACCTCGACTCTTGCCGCTCGATGAACCGGACCTGTCGGTCTCTCCATCTCTAGCTCCAACCTCGAAATCGAAAAAGGGTACTGCGACGAGTTCTCACTCGCAACCGTACTCGCATTCGCTCCCGCAACCGACTCCACCACCACCACAACAGAAACCGAGGTCAAACCCGACACCGATCGCGACTGCTGCGCCCGCAGATCTCACTTCGAACGTCGCTACGGATGGAGTGTACCTTGCACCAGACTACCTGTTGAACCCGGCCGGACCGGCGAGTTCTTCCGATACCGATTTCAAGTGTCCCAATTGCGACAAGGTGTACAAGGGCAAACACGCGCGCAGTATCTGGAGACGACACTTGCAGGACAAACACGGGATCCCTTTGAGTCAGCAACCGAGGCGTACACGCTGGGACAATGGTACGTTCCTTTCCATGTGCAGTTTTTGGGACGAGCTCTGATGGCTTTGCGTTTCCATTAGATGCGAATCGACCGAAATCAGAGGAAGAACGCAGAGCGAGAACTCTCGACTCGAAACGCAAATGGGCACGCAAGAATCGACTCGAGAAAGATTCCGTCTCGCCCGCATTGACCCCAACCTTCAAGGGCAAACGCAATGGCGGCAAAGGTCACGATGAGGATGAAGACGATGAAGAGGATGACGACGTCGAGGGGAATCGAGAAGACGACGAGTTCTCGACCGCGAGTGCTCGACCGAGGAGACGTCGAGCTGGAGCGAGTCGAAAACGATACGATGCCGAGTACAGTGATGACGATGACGAAGACAACAACGCGCAGCAACAATACACTTCTCAGCCATCGCGGTATTCCCGGGCTACAGAGCACGACGACGATGACGAAGATCCGTACGGTGAAGGCGAAGAAGGCGATTCGAGCTTCGCTTCGATCGAAGGCAACCACGTCCTACCTACGCCCTCATCGTCGTCTCGCATCTCGAACCCGTTCCTCCCTGCACCTCCGGGTACTGCCTCTGGGCCTTACAACACGGCGTACGGTGCTCGAGTCTACACTCCGGGAAAACGTGGCGTCAATGCGACCGGTGGTGCTTCAACTCCTGGTACCTCGTACCCTCATCTCGCGCGACATTCGCCGTATGTCTACAGTCGAGGCGAACTACCCCCGCCAGGGCCGATCGAGTACATTGTCGACGAGCACGGGTACGCTCACCCTCATCACGCGCTCGCGACGCACCCGTCGCACCTCCATCCAACCCACAACTACTCGTCCCCGTACCATCACCCCCATCATGCAAACCCGTACGCCGCGCCGTATCCGCCACACCAGCAACCGTTCTTGCCACAACTACCGCCGCAACAGGCAGCTGCTGCTGCTGCTGCTGCCGCCGCCGCCGCTGCCGCTGCAATGGCCAATTCGGGTTCGAACAGCAGTGACGAAACATCGAACGCGAGGAGAGAACGACGACCTTCGGTCCTGGGCGGGTCACAAAACCCTTACGACCACCCTGGAACTGTATCGAACTCTGCAACGACGGCACCACCACCTGGACCACCACCGACGAACGGACTCATGGCAGGACAACCTGCACCGGTCGCCATGAGTTACTACTCTCGTAGACAACAGTCGCCCGCTTCGAAACACGCTCAGATCCCAACGAACCAACGGAGCGGGATCGCAAACAGTACCGGCACGTCTTCGTCGGCCGAACTCAAATCCCCGGTCAAACTCGGCAACCGAGCACTCCCGACGACAACGAATGCTGATGGAACGAGAGACAAGAAGCGCACGACGGCGGCGAAAAAGGATGATGCGGCGGGACTCTTGTTGGCACTCAAAGCGGGTCCTGCATCTCCCATGCCCGCCACGAGCAACACTCGAGGAGAACCTCCCACCTCGTCATTACTCCTGACCGTGCAATCCCCAGTTTCCGCGATTCGAGGTGCAACACTCGTGGGGGTCGAATCGGATCCAGAAGATGTGCACGACAGTCGAAGGGCTACGTACGGAGCGACCGTGGGAGGTAGAGCTTCGATCGCGATCCTCAAGAGTCCTCAACGAGATTATCGAAGGTTCGCTTCGGTTCAACCTCCAACAACGGTCTCACCTCGCAAACGAACCCGATCCGAATCTCCCCATCCTCCACCTCTGCCTCCTCTTCGTTATCACGTCGACGATCCATCGCGCTCGCAACAACCTCCTCGACTCGAAGACCATGCAGCAGGCGCAGCAGTCGACGACGACCAAGACGACGACGACGCGAATCACGAAGCAAACACCTCGACGGGAGCCATGGTCGCCGCGCACTTGCTCTTGACCGCCAAGAAAGGATCGACGACTAGCAACAACAACTGGCTCACGACTGCGACTCCGACTCCGGGCGGACGAGCTGGCGGAGGCGCAGGAGCTCCGGTGGGGGGCACGTCGAATCTCATGGCAGGAGTTCTAGGCGGGAACGGTTCCAAGAGCTGGAGAGAACCGTTCGACAGCAGTCCGGCGGTACGACTCTCGACGACGACAGCCGGCGGCATGCGTGGCGAACGTCGATTGCCACGCTCGGAACCGGACGAAGATGAAGACGAGGATGGGGGACGAGGTCGGGTCAAAATGCTCGACCCGGAGGACGACGAAGGAGAAGCGACTGAAGGCACGCGTACCCGACAGAGACGAAGTCTCAACGGATCAAGTCCTTCGAGGTTGCGCAAATCGCGAGAGAGCGCGGGTTCGAGCTCTTCGTCGAGACCGATTCCTCTACATCACCGTCAGTTGATCATTCTTCCTATGCCCATCTCGCGTCAATAGGCCATATGCTGATACGCTTAAGCGACCGCAGACTACCCGGTCGGCTTGACGTCTGAACTCGACGACTTTGGACTGTCCACTTCGTCGTCTTCTACTGGCGGACTTCCGTCGTCGACAAACAAGTCACACTCGGCCACCACCGCATACCACCATCATCACGATCCATTGAGGGAACTCGACGCCGACACAGACATGCTCCCCGTATCGTCTTCGATCCCGCAATCGTCATCGACGGGTTCGCTCACCAGTCACAGCAATGGACAGCACGCAAAGGCGAACAACCTCGACACTCCCTCGCAAGGATCGGGTCAGATCGACTCGCCGGAACCGATCACGGACGAGTCTGGTATCTCGGCACTCGCGGCTCAAGCCCTGCGTCAACAACAACTCGACCGACACCCGAGAGTCGATGAAGACAGAGTGAATGCGAAATCGACCAGGCACGCCGCGCCGCCGGTTCACCACCATGACCCGTTCCTTGCCGCCGCTGCGACGTCGGTTTCAAACTCTTCCACCTCGACTCCTCGATTGCCGCTCGAACCGACTTCTTCTCCACCGGGCGCGAGTTTCTTTCCCATGCTCTCGTCCCCGGGTCGACCGTACCAATCGCGTTTACTCGGCTTGTCGACGGCGCCTGGACCGGGCGTGTTGTACGGGGAGGAGACTCCGGCCAAAGACACGCCTCAGAAAGACGACAACGACGACGATGACGATGATCGCGACGGTGATCACACCGCGACTCGGATTCCGATCAACGCACTCGGACGGAGACGACCGAGAGAGAGGGAAGAGAGTCGGGATTCGATCTCGAGCTTTGGCAGTCGATGGGACGCGTCACACACGACCACACCGGTCAATCCGAGGATCGCACGCGCAGGTCCTGGCGGAGCAGGTGCCCGAGGAGAGGACCTCTCGAGCTCGGTCAGGAGGGGCGGGATGTTTGAGAGTAGTGACCGGGAAGAGGAGGACGATGACGAGGCAGAGGGCGAGTACGCGGAAGAGGAGGGTGAAGAGGAAGATGATGAAGATGAAGGACGTCTGGAAGACTGATTGCCCTCGCCCTCTTTCTGCTCACGGTCCAGACTAGAGACGCCTCTTTCCCCTCTCCAAAATGTATCGTTTGGCTCGATCTTGATTTCAATTTGCCTCTTCTTTGCTTGTATTCTTTCATCTTATTCCGAGTCGATTCTTGTGTTTCTTCTTGTCGCACTCTTTGCATTGCTACCATGTCTGGATCGAAAACGATTCTTGGTACGAAGGCCAATCAAAGGATTCAGTGTGCACGATCCTGTCGTCTCCTGTCGGGCGAGGCCTGAGAGCCAAGTCCGACGATCCCTTCACCCTCGTGCTTTCTCGCTGCAACTCGACTCAGGAGGAACGGATCGAGATCGCCCCACTTTCTCTTCCCGATTCCCACTTGCGCTTTGATCCGATTCACTCTTGCAAGAGCCATATCCGCCAGTCTACACTCAGATTACGATGCCCTCTCTCTCCGTTCGTGTCCTGCCTTCAGTCTGGACTTTGTCCGTTGCCCTCCTCGTGTTGGCGGTGCTCGGTCCTCTCGTGTTGGCTCAGCAGATCAACTCGCCCGCGTCTCTCACGGTCTGTGCGCCCCAACAGCTCATCATCAACGGAGGAACCGCACCTTATGACGTCGCTGGTTAGTGTTACCCGCCTCGGAGGTCAGGTCAGCGTCTCTTGTGCGAAAATCCTCGCTGACATGCGATTGCGCTCAATGCAAGCGCTCCCCGGAGGAGCCACGGGAGGAGTCCCTTTGGCGAGGATCAACCCCAACGCACAAGAGGGCACCATGACGTGGGTTGTCAACGTTCCGTCAGGTGCGTGCACTGCGCATCCTTCCTCATTTCTGTTTTCTTTTCTTCCTTCGTGCCGGCTTTCGCGATTGTCGTTGAACATACCGATGCTGACGTATTTGAGCGAGTCGAGTAGGTCAAAACGTGACCCTCGCAGTTAGGGCAAGTGATCTTGCAGACACCTCGGGTGAGACTGTAGGGTGACATTGACGATGCCGTCTTGCGATTCTTCACGTGCGCCCCCCACATCATACATTCATCAGGATGCAACGGGCGCGACCGGCTACTCGGCTCCAATTCCTGTCATTGACGGAGATTCTACCGCTTGGTTCGTAAGGACACTCGTCGTTTTCTTCTTCTGTAGCTGATCTATTCGAATACCTCAAATCAGTCTTAACTCGACTTCGGCGATCGCAAGTCAAGACGCGAGCGCCCCTGTGACTCCTGCTTCTGCCCCGACTTCGTCGTCAGCTTCTCTTAATGATCTTTCCATTTCGTCCATACTCGAGTCGCTGAGGAATTTCACTCCTCCTGCCTCTTCTACATCGCTCTCAACTCGTTCGAGCCATGACAGTGGCTCTTTACAAGGACTCGCCACTACAGCCGCGAAAACCACTGCGTTAGTAGCTGTCTTCGTTTATCTAGTCTATTCTAGACTAACTTTGAATGAGCGTGAACACCCAGCAGCGCTTCTCCTGCGGGCGCATCTGCTTCTTCACGTGATGAAGCGCAACCCAACGCGACCCAATCTTCCGGAGCGCATGCTTTGACTTCGCCGTTCATGATCAAGTAAAAGCTTTTACATTTCATCAATCTGCTCTCACGAGAAACCTTCTGAATCACTTTCCATGCTCTTTCAAAGTGTCAGCTTCCTCGTGTCGACGATCCTTGTCGCTCTTTTCTGATGCTCCTGTCTCGTGATCCCGATTTCTGCTTCTTTTCTTTTCTTTTCGCTGTGGACTTTACCCATTTCCTTCCGTCGCATGCTCCCCTAGTCAACGCTTAACCATGTCATACCTACAAGCTGTCCCTGATGCAATTCTCTTGAACACGATAAAGACATGTGGGCACATTCGAGCGAAGAAGCAAACGCAAAAGGGGCCTGTTGATATTGTCTTTCTCTTGCTCTTTCTCTTGACAAATTTCGAGTCTTGACCACCTTGTATTCCCATTATCAAGCTCTATAGCAAATAATCTACCTTGTTCTCCCCACGGGAAACAAATACATCAAGCCCATTTGCCCAAAACAGCCTGGATGTGACGATACTGAGATCAATCCCAGTTTCTTTCTTCGACTTGTAGCTGAGCGAAATTTGGAGACTCACCATACAGAGCGAACCTGCGAGCACGAAGAAGAGAGCGAGGAACACTCGACCCAAATTTGCTCTGGCCAAACTTCCATGCATGAACTGTGGCGGGGGAGGGGACACCGGCAAAATCCCGTCAGTACCCTTTCGATGCTATGAGGTAGAGCCACAGAAATCAGGGCGATAGCTCACGTCGTGATACAAACATTCGACAAGACCTCCATAGATCAAGATTCCAGCCGAGATGGAATCGAGAATCCCGATCGAGAGCAACGACGCTCCCGAGTTCGGATTGTAGGTCGAATGAACGCCCATGCCAATCGCGATTCCGATAGGAGTGATGAGCTACGAGTCCAAAGAATTGATTTGAATCAGTTGCCGACTTCATTCGAATGCGAGGTTTCGAAGCGAAAAGGATGAGAATTAATTGGTCGCCACTTACTCCGAATGCTCCAGCCATGGCCCATTTTTTCCATCCTTGTCCGCTCTTCCATTCGAGTTGTCCGATTCGACTACCGAGTGCGAGTCCTTCGAACAATTGGTGAAACACGATCGCGATGAATAGCGGAGTCCATTGATCACCACCGCTCGCACCGAGAGAAACTCCAATCATGATTCTGTATATGAGAAGAAAATAGCCAGAGGGATTCTCGTAGGTTCAGCGTCGGGATCTTTACGAAGAGAGGTCTTTAGGGAGTTGAACGTACGAGTGGAACAAAATTCCCGCTTCGAGGATCAACACGTCAAAATGTGCTTGCTTTGATGCGTAATCCATCTGGTCCGCCTCTTGAGCCGACCCGTGAGAGTGTCCGAGATCCATCTTTTCCCTGTCGAATTCAAGGGTGTCAGTCACTCGGTGTGTGCATGCCTCGAGCCATCTAAGGCAAGAAGGAACAGAGACCACTAACTCGGTGGAAGAGGCACTGGACGAGACAACAGCTCCATCTTGATTCTTGACCGCGAGTCGGTTCGCACGACGGTCGCCTCGATCTCGAAGCCATCGCATAACGAAGAAATCAACCGAGAACGTGACGTAAACTCCAGCTGTTTTGCAGAAGGAGGACGATCACAAGGTCAGAGAAATCAGCTTTCGAGAACACCTTGGTAACACAAGGAGACGGAGCTGACCGAGAGAAATGGCAGCTGCAGCAGGTTCGAAATGAAGTTCTCCGAGACACGCGTTCCCGACTGTTGGCCAGGTCGAGGGTTTTTGTCAGGAAAACATTGAACCCTGGTATGGGAAGCAGAAGGTGACTGACACATGACAAATGCATGGTACAGGAGGTGAATGAACGCTGTGCATACGATGACACCTGTGCCACTGCATCGAGACCAAGGTACGAGTCAATCAGGTTGTTTAAGAACAACGGAAAAAAAAAGGCTGAGTGACTGACAAGTGCTTTGCGGCGAAAAAGATTGCACGAAACACGGCCCCTTGCAAGACATTCGAACAGATGACGGGTAGGAGGACTCCGACTAGGGATCCAACGAGGACGACAAACAACGCGACGATGTGTAGATCGAGGTCGTATTCACCGAGATCGACTCCGTTGCATTTGCCACTGCAATCTCCATGAGTGTGACCTCCATGTACGATACACGTACTCGATCCAGATCCGGAGTCGGCGGCGGAAGAAGAAGAAGATCCTCCTTCGCAGAACCACGCTCCTTGGACGAGTTCGCAGAAGCTTCCATCCGAGCAGTCCCAATGGTCTTTGTGAGCTCGACATTGTCTACCCGGAGGTCCAGACGTTGTAGAATTCGTCCCGCCGCCCGTAGACGTAGTCGACGTTGACGTACAGGCAAACGAGAGGGATTCGGTACTCCAACGACACGTCGCGCCGTTCGAACATTCGAACACGTCGGATCGAGAAGAGAGTCGTTGACACGTCCCTTGAGCTGAAGGGCCGTTCGAGAGCGATCCATCAGTTTTGAA
Organism: Sporobolomyces koalae; assembly: GCF_050403365.1. NCBI lineage: Eukaryota > Fungi > Basidiomycota > Microbotryomycetes > Sporidiobolales > Sporidiobolaceae > Sporobolomyces > Sporobolomyces koalae. The sequence goes on from NW_027481698.1 coordinate 27,834, forward strand.
GGTGGAGGAGGAAGATTGAGCCGAGACGAGCGTCGCGACGCCTGAGAGCACGACGAGGAGCGATTTGGATAGACGCATGATGAAATACGAGTCGAGTAGGGAATCAAGAGCATCGTCTCGTAGCTGCCTCTTTGACTCGGCATATGTTGGGTTGGAGAGGGAGCAACGAGAGAAGTCGACCCTCGAGGTTGCGCAGAGAGGTTATGCCAAGCCTCTCTAAGATAATTGGATCAGCGAGGTTGATCGAAGTCTTGGACGAGTTGAACAGCATGTGGAGAGTCCCGTTCGCCAAGAGCTCGTGGAAAGCCAAGGAAGAGGACTGTCGTGGTTGAAGAATCAGCATCCAACCCTTTCAGAGTCAATGCGAGAGGGCCTACGGCGCGGCAAGACGAGAGTCGAGATTGAGGGTACGTCGGTTGACAAGTCGATTTTCGCGGAACTGAGCGAGAGGGTCGCGATGAGATGGCTCGGAAGCAAAGAACGAGGATAACACAGAGCAAATCCGAGAGAACGCCATGTGACGAGGACAGAAACTGCATTCTGAACACTGTCGTTGCGAGCGCTGGATGCTGCTAGACCATCAGCAGTCAAGGTTGAGAGCGAGTGACTTCATCGAAGATCAAGTCGTGGAGGAGTCACAAACAAGCTTCGAATTGAAAATAGAGCGCCATGCGCGCGTGAGGCGATCATTCCAGTATGGTGGCGATGACGATAGTGCTGAAGCGCGAGAAGAGGTCGAAGTGACAGCGGCCTGCTTGCAGGCCACCTGGTTTACTAGCGAGATCACAGGCTGGTCGCCGCGAGACTGACACATATGTCGCATGGATGTGACAGATGTCTTCGAAGGCTCAAAAGAACCCCCAGACCGCAATTGGTCCCGGATCGCACACACAAGGAAAGCCGGTCAACGCTCAACCTTGATTTTTGAGGATCGTGATTGAGCAGTCGCGTTTCCCTGTTCTCGGGGTTCCCTATTCTCGGGGTTCCACGCGAAAGGGTGTTGCTGGCAAGAGTCGGTCGTCGAATAGCTGTCTGAGTCGTGACGTTTGCGCCCCAAAGGCGATATCTCGTCGCGGCGGATTCTCTGCCTCCTGAGCTTCTCTTACGTTCTTCTTTGTTTTCGCGCGCGTCTTCCCCGCGTATATCGAGAGTTTAATCCTCGTGACGGCAGCTCAGAGTATCGGTTCTGCCTTTGGTAGGAAGGCACTATTGATGTACGCATGCCACTGCCCTCGACCACAAGATGGCTCTTTAAAGCGAACTGTCGACATCTTTGTGAGGCAAAATTGCAGGAGATCCATTACAACGAACAAAAGATCAAGGTGGAGAGGAACCGTCAAGCATGTCCTGAACAGTCTTCAAGCGGTTGACAGATCAGGCAGGTTTTCGTCGGTCTCGGAGCGTAGCGACCGTCGACAGGCGGCGGAGCTGCAAGGGCAGGCAGTCCTCGTCAAGTACGCCCACGCTCAGCCGGCTGTAGCACAAGATCGCCCGGCGTTGCTCCAGGAGGCCGAGCAGGCGGAGCGAGAATATGAAGCGGTTCTAGCGTTCTAGCTCAATTGCCCCCTCCGAGATGTCGACCGCCGGAGCAATTGGTGACGAGACTTTAGCTGAAGCCGCTTCGAGCTCTCGCTCGGACTGCTCAGCCTCTAGAAGCAGCGCCGGGCGATCTTGGGCTGAAGCTGCGTGAGCGTGGGCGTACTTGATGAGCGTTGCCTGGCCTTGGAGCACTGCCGCCTGTCGACGGTCGCTACGCTTCGAGACCGACGAGAAAGCGAGATGGGTAAAAGGAGATGAAGGAGAGGAAAGAAGAGAGAGAAGATCCTTCAGGAATCAGACTAAGGAGGAGGCTCGTGTCAAGGGGAATGTGAGCCGGAGTTCTGAGAAAGAAGGATAAGGACAAGAGCACGGCCCCCGCGACCGTTGCGACCGTTGGTGTCCCGCTCACAGAGCGCGCTCCAACGTCTTTTCGCGAGGGCGACAGCACAGTAGTGAGAAATCGAGATATCGACCCGCCCATTCAGTGATACGAACGAGCGGAAATATCAGACTTTTTTCCGCGAACGTCTACACTCTCTTTCTGGTGTTTGCAAAAACCAAGGCCCAACAGATTGTGACTTGTTCCTCATGTATCTCTTGTAAAGAAACTCTAAATCGACAGAAACACCTATATCCTTTTTTCCCAAATCATCTTTTCGAGCCCATTTTTTTCTTTTTTGTGTTGTTGCCCTCGGAAAGGTTGTTTTGGATCAAAGAGCTGGTACGAGATCTAGACGCAGTGGATCTACAGGAGAAGAAACTCATCAGAGCCAAACTCGGGGGAGAGAAACGAGAAAGGGAAAAAACTCACTTCTCCATCTGAGTGAGTGTGGCACGACTCTGCCGCAGAAGTAGTCGCGGTAGCAGTCTCTCCTCCAGCGTGATCGTGGTCGTGGTCGTGCGACTCGGTTGCGGTAGGTTCAGCACTCGTAGTCGTCAAAGTAGCGGAAGCGGTCCCATGTCCCGATTCGGATTCTTCTTGAGGAGGGTTTTTGGTGACACACGATTTACCAGGCCACACGACATCGTACGCGTAAGCATCCAAAGCACTGAAGAAAGAACACGATCTCGAACATCAGTTATCTTGTTTCTAGTGCCGGCGAGATCTTTGAAAGGAACGCAACTAGAACTGGAACGTGTCTTGGTTGGTGATGGTCGACGAATCGTTGGATGCTGCGAGTTCCATCACTCCTCCGAGCGTGTTTGCGACGTGGTGGATCAAATCATAACTGATCGAAGGGACCTAGAAGGAGTCGTGGCAGAGATATCAGCCTCGAGGATTGAAGATCAGAAAACAGGAACAAGGCACGAACATGAGTGAGTCGGTGCATGAAATCCGTCGCCAACCATCTCGTAGCTGTTTTGCAAAAAGCAAGGTGAGAAAACCTGATGAAAAGCCCAGCTTCTTCGTCGAGAAAGAGAGGAAACTTACGAGGCACGGAACCAATCTCAACACCGTCCCAGCACAGGGTCGACAGTTGCATGCGCCTCGTGTCTGCTTGCGACAAGATCAACTAGGAACCAAAAGGAAGAAGAGCACAGGGAACGTACAGGTCGGGGGGCAAATGACAGTTTGTTCAGTCGCATTCTTGCCACGCCAGTGACCCGCTACACAAGAAAGAGCTTGAGCGCCATGTTCTCTGTTCTCGTGCACGAGAAGAAGAAGAAGCTGCTCACCCCAAGGACCTTCCTCGGTCACTTGATCGCAATTGCCATCCGGGTTGTCGCAACGGAACAAGACTCCCGGTTTGTTGCCGTTCACGAGTTGGTCGTAGTACCCCGCGGCCGCGAGCGCGGAAGCGTTTCCAAAGTACTTGATGTACAGCTCATCGGTCGGACCATATTTCAGGATGCGATCGTGAGCGTGTTGAGCGATCATGTTCATGTCGTCGAGACCGGCCCGGATGAACCGAGCTTGTCCGGCATCGCAAGATTCACTAACGCAGAAAACGGAAATCAGGACGGGAAGGGAGGGACGGGCGCAAGGGGGCAAAACTCAACTGGATCTGGACTTGGGTCGAATTCGTGTGCGAGTGTTTGTCGATCGATTCGGCCGTCTGATCAGACGAGTCGGCACGCTTCGAGAGGGTGAAGAAAGGAGCGGCTTGGACCGTCGTGGCGGAAACGACAAAGGAAGTCAGGAGGGTCGCGACGAGGTTTGAGGACAACATTCTCGAAGGAGGAGTCGAGTGTAGAGGACAAGATGGAGAGAGAGAGAAAGAAAAAGACGAGGAACCCGACCCGAGCGAGGTGAAGGAATGCTCCTGAGCAATTTCGCAGATGAGACCTTTGTGGTTCCAATGGAGAAGGGCGAGATCAATCTCTTGAAGCCAAGACTTTTTCCTTTCCCCCGATAACCTGTGAGGTTAAAGCAGGGATCAAGATCCCTTGCAGAGACGCTGGGAGAACTGGTTACGCACAAGAGAATGATCGAGTTTGAGACTAACCGTGGCGAGCCGAAAAAGGGGAGCGAGAGGGCGAGTGACATTTTTTCGAGGTCCAAGAGCGCGCGTGGACGGCGTCGAGTCTAGATTCGAAAGCTACCCTCGTAAAAGGGGGACAGTGAGGACCGGCGTGACCGTGATGTGAAAGCAAGCAGGATCCAAGACGAACACGGTACAGCGCGAGGTGATCTGCGCACGCAAGCGGGAGAGAGGAATGCGAGAGGCGCACCTCGAGCACGCGACTTGCTGAACCTGTTTGACCACTCGGGGCAGACCTCTTCGACGACTCGGCATGGAATGCTCATCTGATGCCCCGAGTCGTCAAAGCGGTCGCCAGGTCGCATGCTCGGAGTCGAGGTGTCGTCGGGTCGGACCATGTCAGCAGAAAAAGGAATCTCAATCAAAGCGTTGCAAACCAATCAAGAGTCACAGTCCCAAACCAATAGTGCCAACGAGGGTCGAGTAGCCTGCAGAAGCGGGAGCAAAGCACTCGGGGAGAGCCTCGAGAGCAACCAGCAGCGAGACCGTGACGAAGGGTCAGTCTCGCTCGATTCGTTCGCATCAGAAGCTGACTGCATAGTGGATGGATCGAGCGAGATCCCGAGCAGAGAGAGAGGGAACGATAGCGAGAGGACCAATCAAGGCGGCGCAGATCGCCGACGTTCGAACAAGTCTCGCATGCTCGCTCTCGATCTCTCACTCTCTCTCACGACTCTCGCCTGCACTCGTCGCTCGTTTGAAACGATGAAGGGTGCGACTCTCCGCTCATGTCTGCCGCGCACGCTCCCGCGCACGTCGACGCCGCAGTTCCTGCAACAACGCCGCGGGCTGGCCACCGTGCAAGACTCGACTCCCAAACGCACCACGTTCGGCGGCCTGCGTGACCAGGACCGCATCTTCTCGAACGCGTACCGCCTCGGTGATCATGGCATCAAGGGCGCCATGGTGAGTTGGCCCTCCTTTCGAATTTGGCCACTCGCGAGCGGATCATTTCCCACTGCGTCTCTCGCCGATCGCACCCCACTCGGCGCGCATATCCACTCGCGACTAGGTGCCTCGTCGGGTGCTTGCTTTGACGTCGATGCGTCTGAGCCCCGGCGCGAGCGAAGTGACGCCCCGCGCAGATCGGACTCGCGCTCGTTGGTCAACTCGCCGCGATCGAGCACCTCTACCCCGCGCGTCTTTGCGGGTTCTCAGCTTTGCTGACTCAACACATTTGTTGAACACAGAAACGTGGAGACTGGCACCGTACGAAAGACATCATCCTCAAAGGCGACAACTGGTTGATCGAACAGATCAAGGCATCCGGGTTGCGCGGCCGGGGAGGTGCAGGCTTCCCGTCTGGACTCAAGTGGTCCTTCATGAACAAGCCCGGATGGGAGAAGGACCCCCGACCCCGCTACCTGGTCGTCAACGCCGACGAGGGTGAACCTGGTACCTGGTGCGTTTTCTCCTCTCTCTCGCTCTTGCGCACCCAAAGCTCACGTATCTTTCCGTTGATAGCAAGGACCGAGAGATTCTCCGAGGTGACCCTCACAAGCTCATCGAAGGATGCTTGGTCGCTGGTCGCGCCATGAACGCCTCTGCCGGTACGTTCTCCTTTATTGCGATCCTCCTGATTTGTTCCTCGCTGAGTCGTTTCCACCTACTTGACCTTCAGCCTACATCTACATCCGTGGCGAGTTCTTCATGGAGTCTGACCACGTGCAGCAGGCTATCGATGAAGCCTACAAGGCCGGATACATCGGTAAAAACGCGTGCGGCTCTGGCTACGACTTTGACGTCTACCTTCACCGCGGAGCCGGTGCGTACATCTGCGGAGAGGAGACGGCGTTGATCGAGTCGATCGAAGGCAAGCAGGGCAAGCCCCGGCTCAAGCCTCCTTTCCCGGCCGATGTCGGATTGTTCGGATGCCCGACCACTGTCGCCAATGTCGAGACGGTCGCGGTTGCGCCGACAATCATTCGTCGAGGTGCCGCATGGTTCGACCAGTTCGGTCGCGACCGCAACTCGGGTACCAAGCTGTTCTGCATCTCGGGTCACGTCAACAAGCCGTGTGTTGTCGAGGAGGAGATGTCGATCCCGCTGCAAGAGCTGATCGAGAAGCACTGTGGTGGCGTGCGTGGAGGATGGGACAACTTGTTGGGTATCGTCCCGGGAGGTTCTTCCGTTCCCGTCTTGCCCAAGAAGGATTGCGAGGAGGCACTGTCAGTCTTTTCTCTCTCTCCCTCTTTCTTCCGCCCTCTGCGATGAGAGACAAATCAGATCTGACATCCCATATTTATCTCTCTTCAGTATGGACTTTGACTCGCTTCGTGACCTGCAATCGGGTCTCGGAACCGGTGCCATCATTGTCATGAACAAGGAGACCGACATTGTTCGCGCAATCGCTCGTTTCGCCAAGGTACGTCACTACGGCTAGCCTTTCGATTCGCTCATTGCGGACATTTACACCCCAACTTGCTTTGACTGACAGTTCTACAAGCACGAGTCTTGCGGACAATGCACGCCGTGCCGCGAGGGAACGACTTGGCTCGAAAAGATGATGGACCGATTCGTGGTCGGACGCGCGCACGAACGCGAGATCGAAATGTTGTACGAGTTGACGAAGCAGATCGAGGGTCACACGATCTGCGCGTTGGGAGACGCAGCGGCATGGCCTGTGCAGGGACTGTTGAGGCACTTCCGACCCGAAGTCGAACGACGAGTGGCGGACTACCAAGCGAAGAACGGAGGTGTCTTGTTTGGAGGTCACTTGCACTCGGACATTGACCCCAATCTTGTAAGAGCACTTTTCTCGTCCTCATCTTCTCCTCGGTTCCGATCTCCTGACTCTTGGCTGGTGCGGCTTATTTAGGCTCTTCCCGATAACATGGGCATCTCGCTCCCTTCGCCGTCTCGATTCTAGAACAATCCATCGATTCGCACACCCTTTTTTCGCTCTTTGACATGACTGTCGATTGCACTCGTTCTCTTTTTCTTTCATCTGTGTTACAATTTTAGCTTTCGGCTCGCCTTTTCCCTCTCTTCTTGTTCCATTCACCGCCAAAGAAAAAACTACTTGAATCGGAAAGCTCCACAGCGCTCCTTTGTGTAATTGAGTCGTTCTCTCCAACTAGCATTGCCGTCGAGTGGCTTTCATGAGCGAAACATGAGTCTCCTGATACCAGTCCAGAGGGAAATATCGTGTCTTTCATCTGATTGAGTACTTTGGGATCACTACACTGACAACACATACGGAACAGACATACTAAAAGGAACGAAAAGAAAAGAGGGTAGGATCCATACGATGCAAGGGTCAGGATCAATCGATTTTACGTTTCTTGGGATTGTCGTCTTCTCCAGAATGCCCTTTTCGATCAGCCGAGTCGACCCCTTGATCCTCTTGCGATCCAGAACGTTTCTTTGAGTCCTCGGTTCCAACAGTCGTCGTCGTCGTCGTCGGAATCGAACGTGTCGTTGTCGTCGAGGAAGAAGGTTTCGATTTCTTTTTCGTGACAACCAACCCGGGTAACGTTTTCAATCGTTTCCCACTCTTGGGCTTACTACTGCTAGTGGTAGTGGTCGAAGTCGGGTTTGGACTAGTCGTACTCGGAGTGTCGGTCGTGGTGGGCTTGCCCGTCTTGGTCGATTGGGAGTTTGCGCTGGATGTTCCTCGAGTAGCGGAATTCAGATTCGAGGAAGACGTAGAGGAAGGAGATGGTACTGTCGGAGGTGGTACTGGCACCGATCTAGCCGTGACGGCTCTGATGTTGCCAATCGATTACGAAAACAAAACCCGAAATCAGAACTTGTCTTTTGGTCAAAAGAGTTAACGTTGTTTTGGGACTTACTTGCGAAACGATTCAAGTTCTTGTTTGATCAAGCGTTGACGTTCTTGCTCCTCGTCATTGTTCTCGTCGATCATTGAATCGAGGAACGAGATCTCTTCTTCGTCCAGTGCTCGAAAGTGATTCTCTAACGTTTCATGGGTCAATCGGGTCAATCGATTACATTCTTTTGCTGAAAAGTATAGAAGGGAGGAGGTTGTGAATCGGACACTCACTGAACTTGAGCTGCTCCTCGAACGCCTCTTGCTTTTTGGACTGTTGAAATCGTAGTGTTGGGGTCAGCGACAACATCCGCGATCTCTCGAGAGCTGACAAGCCAAGCCAGAGCGAGTAGAGCGAGCGAGAGAGGGGGTCATCTCGTTCGTCTCAGACAGTGAAGGGGGGCCTCACCTTGTTCTCCTGAAGTTTCTCCCACAAGCTCCTGCCATCGTACACTTCATCCTCTTGCGGTTTCGGAGGTTCTTCGCCGATGCGCGCGTACGCTTGTTTCCATTCTTCGGCGCGTCGAGCCGCAGCTTGTTCCAACTCGGTACTCGACACGAACCGACTCGCGACTGAGCTGGTCGACGTTCCTCCAGATGCTGCCATTTCTCTATGATTGTGACTTCTGAGTGACTTCTGAGAGAGAGAGGTATGGGAGCAAACGTGGGCTCATCAATTTGGGAATCTCGGCACGTGAGTCTTTTCTCTGTTCGAGCTATTTTCTGTCCAGAGATCGGGTACGAGGTTGTTACATGCAATACAAGGTCTATAACAAAGAGGATGCGAGACAGAAGGGGAAAAAAAGACAGGAAAGAGGTCGTGGGAGAATCACAGTTGGTTGCGCTTGCGACCCGTACGCATGTATGGTCTCAGAACCCATTCGACATCGGCTTCGTTCTGCTCGATCGTTCCATTCTTGATCTCGTACGCTTCAAGTGTTCGTATGAGAGAGAGGAATCAGCTCTGTTGTCAGTGAAACTTGGGAAACGTGTAAAACTCACGTCGCATCTCGAACCGTGGACCGACTTCGGCGAGTTGAACCTCCTTGTGACTCGTCTTGACATACACGTGGTGCCTGAAACTGATGAAATCTCCTTCGTTGACAAACGTCATCGTGCGCTTTGAATCCTCCCTGAGAACAAGAATCAGCGACAGCAAATGGTTCTAGTCGAGACTCGTACTCACTTTGGTACCGGAAAGATAAACTTGAGGACATCTTGCACACGCTTTCCAAGTTTCGAGCCGAACCCTTCAAAGATGAGACTGATCGTAGCGAGGTGGCTTCAGTACGTGGGCAGGAACGGTAGAGAGGGGAGAACACTGGGGCGTACTGCGGGTAAGCTTCCGAGATGGTTGTGCCTTGCAGCCCCCCGAGACTGTGGCGCAACACGACGCCGGTCAAAGTGAACAGAACGGTCGGACCATGCGGGAAGTGGCTGAGCATGAGCGCGTCGGGCACGCCACGATGTTCATGCACGACAATCAAGTCGGTCATTTGGTTCGCGCGACATGCGTCGGCCAACTCGGACATGACTGTGTTTCCTCGGTTGATTCGAGTACTGTTGGGAATACACAGTCGCAGTTCCTTTATTGAGCGGAAACAGGTGCATCAGAATCCAATCTCTCGCAAAGGACAGGATGGAAAAAGAAACGGTACCTTTGCGAATTGCGCGAGTTTTGAAGACGGATCTCTCGAGGTCGTAATGAGTACTCGAGGGTCTTCGAGTCCGGCCTGAGCGTACTCGTCGTCGATGTGGGTCAGAGGTTCCTCTTTCGCCTCGTCCATGCGTTGCTCGCGCTCGCCGGTGCCCTGTCCCTTGGGAACCTCCTTGCCCTTGGCCAACAAGTCCTTGACGCGCTGCTTGCGTTCCCAGATCTGCTTCTCCTTCTGTTCAAGCGATTTGTTGTACAGGAACTCGCGCCGGAGGCGAGTTTGGCGTCGAAGCTGCAGTGCGATCAGATTGAATCAGCACCAGTTGCGAGTACGATTGTGCGAGGTCTGGACATACCATGTTTGCGAGTCGAGAGCTGGAGCGAGAGATGAAGTCGAGTTGCGATGAGAAAATGCCACTTCTCTCTCTCTCTCTCTGCTCGCGCGTCTCTCCCACGACGTGCAAGGTCTGCAGGCTACGTGTGAAAGCTACTCTCGGATGCGTCTCGTGCAGAATAGCCATCACGACCCGAGCCGCGCTTGAAATCGACATCTTGCTCTGGCTTCTTTCACCAGCTCGAGGGGGAATCGAATAGGGTCACCTGCTCAGGTCTTGACTACTCGATGTATACTTGACATGTTCCGGAGTTGACCGCGGACCTCGAATCGATGGCTCGTTCCCCTGGCTGTCCTCCTGTCTCTTCTCTCTTTCTGCTCTCCGTGTGTCTCTATCAACGCATCTGCTCTTACTTCGACAAGCTCAGAAGAGATCTCAGTCGACGAGAATGCCACTCTTGATCTCGCCGTACATCTCGCCATATACGCCGTACTTCCGCTCAGTCCTGTACTTTCTCACCTGGCTCGTCTACTACCTATCCTACCTCGTTTCGCCCGTTCTCTTGACCGTCGTCCAACTCGTCGTCAACCTCGTCAATCACCTCCTACCTCGGATCGAGTGGTGGTTCGAAGTCGAATGCCGGGGCAGATTACGCACAAGTGTGTGGGCTCAACAGAGTTGGCGCAACGAAGGCAAATCGATCCGCGAGTGGGTGCGTGATCGTGGGTATATCGATCGCAGGGTCGTACCCGTCAAAGGTCGCACGGTCAGTGTCGACGACGCGGCAAACTGGTCGACCCGTGGTATCGAGCGCGTATGGAACTGGTTGACGAAGGGATCAAATCATCCATCGAACATCGTCTTCGTAGACGACGAAAGACCAGCTCGAAATCTCGTACCACCCACGAGACAGATTGCAGTTGCGAGAGAAGTTGAACCGCCCACAACCTCGCAACGTTTGCTAGATCTCTCTCTTCTCTCGATTGGCTGAATTGGAACCTGTGACTGATCCGTTGCAGTTGCGTCAGAGCTGCGGAGTGAGGGATTGCGAGAACGTCAACACCGCGGGGTTGGAGGATCTGGTGCCACCCGACGCAAGTCTCTTCCCTTTCAGTCTCCTCTCATCCTTACGGAGCTCTCGGTCTCTTGAAAATTTCTGTACATGAAGCTCGATCGCTGAGAACTGAGTATTCGGACTGCATAGGTCTATTCCGATCTTCTGACCTCGCCCCTCCAGCTCAGCCTCACTTGCAAGTGCCCAAGGATCGCCCTTCGGCTTGGTCCGGCACCCAATGGAGGGCCATCTGAATGCCGGCCCCGTACGAGCTCCATTCAAAGCTAGTCACCCTTTTTCTTGCTCAAGTAATCGACACCAAAATTTGCTCTCTCGCGGTCTCGTCGTGCTCGGATCGCAGTGCGTTTGGTGTACACTGTACACTGCATTCTCTTTGCTTTTTTTCTGTCAATCAATGACCCGAGGTGATTTCTATTCGAGGATTTCCGCAGCGAGCTCGTTCTCCTGTCCATTTTCCGGTCCGATCGAGCGCGCGTGATCGAACCTCGTGGTGTTCGTCGTCCTTGGCTCCACACGAGCAGGATTCTGGGGAAAAGCTGCAGAGAAACGCACAATTTCTCGGAGAAATGTCGTGTTTCGAAGCACGCCATCGCTTGCGCCAACTCGGGATTCGGCGCTGATCAATCCGCATACATTCGCCCTCCGGAATTTTCGGTCGACTGTGTTCCCGGACTTTTTCTTCTTCTGCAGCTCTTGAATTCTTCTCGCCACCCGCAAAGAAACCGCGCCTCCGACTCGATACAAGACGCAAGAATGGTGTTGAGCGCTCCTGACGCCGTCGCGCCACAACTCCTCTCGGCTCGTACCGATTCCGACTTCGAAAAAGTGGTGGGAGGCGGAGCAGGTTTCGATTCCAAGGCCTCGAGTCACGGCGGAGAACACGAGCATGGAGAACTTGGTCGAGGCGAAGGGAAATACGCACATCAGAACGAGGACTTGCAGAGGGGTCTCTCATCGAGACAGATCTCGATGATTGCTATTGTCAGTTCCTTTCCTTTACCTGCATGGCCTGACGGGAAGCTGATCTCCTCAAAAAATCACACTGTCAGGGAGGAACGATTGGTAAGTCGGAAGGAAATGGGAGCTAGCCACCCAACAAACGCTCATCGAACTGGACCATTCTTCCTCTCTAGGTACTGGCTTGTTCTTGGGAACTGGAAGGGCGTTGGCCAATGGAGGACCTGGAAGTTTGTTGATCAACTATTCGATCGTTGGAGCACTCGTGTATCTCGTCATGTTGTGCTTGGGGTCAGTGCACCATTTCTGCTTCTCTCGAGCATGTGTTGTCAACCAGATCCTGACGCAAGTCTCCTCGCTTGGCAGAGAAATGGCAACCGAGTACCCGCTCGCGGGATCCTTTACGACGTACTCGGCTAGGTTTGTCGACGAAGCTTTCGGCTTTGCGATCGGATGTGAGTTTACTCGCCACCTGCCCCCACTGGGAGCGTCATTCGAGATCAAATATGCTCAATCGGCTATTGTTGCTCTCGACAGGGAACTATGCGTTCAACGATGCCGTCTCGACCGCAGGAGATCTGACTGCCGCGCAAGTCATCATCGGTTACTGGACAAGCCATCTTACCTGGGTGCCTTCGCTCGTTTTCCTGTTCTTCCTCGTAGCGGTCAACCTCATTCACGTGCGAGCTTACGGAGAGGTGAGTCCCAGCATCTCATCTTTCTTTCAGCCTGTGCTCGAGATGCTGACCAGGAAATTTGCGTTGCTACTAGCTCGAATACTGGCTCTCGCTATTGAAAGTGATTGCAATCGTCATCTTTTTCTTCCTTGGCATCGCCGTCAACGCTGGAGGCAACACGGCCGGAGAATACAGTGCGTCTTTCTTTTCCCAGATCCAGACGAGCATTCTCAAATTCAAGCTGACTTCATATGGCCGCTCACACAGTTGGAGCAAAGAACTGGACGATCGGAGCTGCGCCATTTGTGAATGGATTCCGAGGATTCGCCTCGCTATTCGTTAGTGCCTCGTTCGCATACGGAGGAACCGAGTCGATCGGAATCACCGCAGGGGAGCAACGCAACCCGCTACGCAACATTCCGAGAACGATTTACCGCGTATTCTGGCGCATCATCATGTTCTACATTTGCACCGTCGTCATCATTGGCTTCAACATTCCATACAACACGCCCGGGATCAAGAACAAGTCGACCCAAACTTCTCCGTTCACCCTTGTCTTCCAAGAAGCTGGTTCGAGTGAGTCGCCATTGTGATAGTGCGCAGTCGAGTGGTAGTGACTGATTAAGCCTCTTTCCGCAGACGTCGCTGGATCATTCATGAACGCAGGCGAGCCTCGACTTGCTTTCACCCCGATTTGAGCTCGTAAGGCTGACATGACATTTCGCCTACAGTGATTCTCACCTCGGTCCTCTCTGCGGGAAATCACGCACTCTTTGCCGGTGCGCGAGTTCTGTATGGTCTCGCCGTGATTCGCCAAGCACCAGCGATCTTCCGCAAGACGAACCGCAACGGAGTCCCGTGGGTCTCGGTGCTCGCGATCGCGAGTGTCTCTTTGATCTTCTTCGGCGCGAGTTTCCTACCGGGAGGAGCGAGCGAGATCTTCACATGGGCCCAAAATCTCGTCGGTGTCTCGAATCAACTCGCATGGTTGTGTATCGGAATCGCCTCCACTCGTTTTCGCGCGAGTTGGAAAAAGCAAGGTCGTTCAGTCGATGAGCTCCGGTTCAAGAACCCGGCAGGACGATTCGCTGGTCCGATCGTGATCGTTGTCGTCTCGTTCATCATCCTCGTTCAAGGATGGTCCGTCTTCTCAGGCGGATTCGACAAGATCGGATTCGTTTCAAACTACAGTGCGTTCCCCCTCACCGTCCCGAAGATCTTCCTCCGATCCCAATGGTACGCGCGCTGACACTGTGTGCTTCGGATCATTGTAGTCGAACTGCCCGTGTTCCTCGTGTTGTACCTCTTCTGGCGCTTTGTCAAGGGAGTCAAGTCTCCGACCCTCCTCCAAATCGACCTCGACTCGCAACGCTACCACGAAACCGAACGCGATGTGCGTGACAATGTGGAAATTGAGCAGCGCGAGACGGGCAGATTTGGGTGGGCTTGGAAGATGTATAGCTGGATTGCCTAGATAGATAGATTTTCCTCTAGAATTTGTATTTATATTCTCCTCTTTCTGTACTGTGCTCAAATTTTTCGGAAGGGAATGCAAGAGCTGACCAAGAGAGATGGAGGGAAGCTGGAGAAAGCGATCTGCCTGAGCACCACCTATTCCGCACGCACCCCTTTTCCTCCAAGTCGACCTGCTTGGCGCGCGACTTTATAGCGATTCTTTTACAATTTTGATTCACTGACGACACGGATCAGTTGACTCTGGGGGAGAACGTTGGTCGTAAAACAGAAGAAAAGAGAAAGCTGGAGAAGGTGCAAGCAAAATGAATTGCGCGGAACTTTTCAAGTGAGCTCTTTCTTGTGCGCGTTGAGGTTTGAGTTGCCGCCCTGGGTGTCACTGCTCGTGACAGTAGTGTAACAAACAAGGTGCTCGTGTGAAGATGCAAAAGACCAGGTTGCACCCAAATTGGGTTCGATCCCATGGATTCCAAAAGCATTTGATAGTGTTGATGTATCATTCTTGTCTTACGGTGAATTTGGCAAGACTGCATCTCTCTATCGATGTGAATGTGAATGATAATGATTCACGCGAGTCGAGATCGGAATGCGAGGGATCTGCACGCTTTCGTGCCAGGCTCTTGGCAACTATTCCATTCTCCCCTCCTTCTTGTCCCTAACCCCAACTAAAGCCCTAACCCTAACCTCAACGCTAACCCGAACCCCCACTCCTTGCCCCGCGGGTCCGTAGGTCTACAGCGTACTCCGCACCGCGTAAACAACCTCGCCTCTCCAGCCTCTCACGCCTTTTTCTCACGCTCTCTCTCACCGTCGACTTTGCTGTCTCCCAGCTTTGTCCCAAAGCAAGATACCGGCTGCGCTCACTGACTCACCCACTCAGCTAACCGTCTCTAAGTTGCGTCTACCCACAACGCCGTTTTAAGCACGACCCTGGCGCAAAACTTGCTCTCGAGTCGCAACCGCTTTGCTCACAGTCGGGTTAGCCTCAAGTTTTCTGTTTCAGTTTTTGCGAGCGTGTGCCAGTCACGACGCAAGTGGTGACAGCAAGAGGAGAACAAAAAAGCAGAGAAAAAGCTTGGTTCGAGTCGCGAGGTCCAGGCGTTTCTCGTCAAGCAAGTCCTGGTCGCTCTAAGGGTCTTCCAGAAAGCGAGCTGAAGGCAGACAAGCCGCCGTGAAGTACAAGCGGTGCGGCGAAGAGAGACGGGAAGTGAACGAGCGCACGAGCGAACGAGCGAAACCTCAGAGACTCGGCGTGGGGGTCAGACTCGCGTTCTCTCGCCCCCACCCGCGCTCTTCCCTCTCACTCTCTCTACCTTGTCCTCTCTCCAGCTTAACCGTCGACACGCGGCACCAGTTGCCTTTGTCTGCTCGCCTCTGACCACCCTCGCGCCTACCCACGCCGCCGGTTCGCGCCTACCCGCGCCGTCGGTCTCGCTGTCTGACCACGTTGCCGTCACCGACCACGACTTCGTCGCAGCACTCGCTCTCGACGCGACACGCCTTTGCGCACAGTCGAACTAGCCCCAACTTTGCCGTCCCGACTTACGTCGGCGTTGCGGGTCCGGTCTTTCGGCTCGCGTTACGTGTTTCGGGTCGCCCTGTACTCGCTGCACTCGACTCTCTCGGCTCGCTCCGTGTGCGCTCTTGACTCCACTCGACTACTAGGGCTCGGAGTGAAGCGTGGCGTGGTGGTCCTTGAACTTACCCGCTCGCGCCGGCTCTTTGGTTTGTCCTCTCTACTCTCTCCTCGCTCCCAGCTCGTCGTCACCCCTCCCCGGTTCTCGCAACACGCCGTTTCGTTCACGTTTGCTTCGTTCTGGTCCTGCAACACTGTTCAACGCCCGTGTCGTGCAGTCTCCGTCGCTCACTGTTTGAACTTCAACCTTCTTGTCGCTTCGTACTGGGTTTCTGCGCTGTCTTGACACCTAAGCTCTTACGACTGCAGCACAAGTGTCGTAGCCCTTTGTTCTGCTGCAGTTGGTTTAACCCTGGCTCTCGGTCTTTGCGCTGGTCACCTGCTACGTTCGTTACGTTACACCTTCCTCGCTGTCTCGACCAGTGCCGTTGGCGCTGTTCCCGTTGTCTCAGCGACAGTCGGCTTCGCGACAGGCGTCTCCGTGCTACCCTTCCCGCTCTCTACCTCTTTCTCTCCGAGCTTTGCACTCGACCGAGGGTTAGGGTTAGGGTTAGGGTTAGGGTTAGGGTTAGGGTTAGGGTTAGGGTTAGGGTTAGGGTTAGGGTTAGGGTTAGGG
>NW_027481697.1:0-42253 GCF_050403365.1 Sporobolomyces koalae
AGAACGAACCATTCCTCGCGATGGACGACGCTTCGACTGCCATCATCCAGAGCGCGAGGATGCTTGATGTCGCCTTCAGCAAGAACTACCTTCGCCCTCTTGGCTTCGTCGCAGAAGTCGGAGTTGTTGGCCCCCCTCCCTCCTCTACTCAATACACCCCCCTCGGACAAGCCGCACGCGCCGCACTTGCTTTGACCTTGTCGCAGTCGCCGTTCTCCGAAATCTTTGTCGAAAAGACTATCCCAGCAACAGCTTCGAACCCTCAGTTCCACAACAGCGAAACCGCCCTGCGCAAAACCGCCACGAAAGTGCTCGGCTTCACGCCCGCTATCGGTGTCGAAGGAGCGATCAGTTCGTACATCAAGTCCATTCTGCGGCTGCAGTCATCGCACCTCTCGACGAAGATCAACGTCGCCTGCTCCTCGCCACCGTCGACTCCCGTTCTCGAAGAAGGAGTTCTCGCCCTTGGCGGCTGTAACACGCAGCTCCTGACACTCATCGAAGGCGCATACTACACACTTGGCTGCTCGCAGGGTCTCGAGGGAGACCATTCAGAACCCCTGGCGATCGTGCCTGCCGTGCCTTTCAAGGAAGGGGTGCGGGGCGTCGAGATAGTCGCAGAGCGGGGACTCGAAGGCAAGGTCGACATTCAGATGCGGTGCCCGGTTGTTGACAAAGACGGCAAGCTTGTTCCGGGCAAGAGCGAGATCGTCATGTGGGCCGATACGCCTGAAGGAGGAGAATTCGCCGAAACGTCGAAACCGGGTGCACACCCGATTGCCGAATGGTACACGGTCGACTTTGTGCAGAGGGATGCGAGAAGCTTCACCTTGACGCTGCCCCCGACGGAAGGAGTGCCCGAAGGACAAGAGCCGAAAAGGCGACTCACCCTCAAGGACCCGAATAGCTCGAACCGACAGATGCTCTTCCAGCCCGTCGGAGACGAGGCGAGAGCATTGCTGTGGAAGTTCAATCCAATCTGTTGCGCTTCCGACGGCAGAAGGAAAGACGTTTGGGACTTCTTTAAGGAGGATCGTGAGTTTCCCTCGTCGCCCGTCATGAAACCATATGTCTGCTGACAAGCTATGCAATTCGACAGCGCTTCTCACCTCGCAAGTGACTTATCCGTCGGAAGATGGAAGAACGACTCTCGCCGCTTCCACGCTCGTCACAAAGCGGTGCGGTGACTTGCGCGCGGAACATGACCAGATCGTCAAGATCGAGAAGAAACTCAAGTCTCTGTCGAGCAAGACCTGTCAACCGACTTATGGCGACATCAACGCGTGGTCTCCTAAGGATCTACCGACCTGCGCTGTCGATTGTTCGGCTCCCGTTCCCTGCTTCGCTTCCGAAACCTGCAAGTGTACCCGGGACCGCTGCGGAGACGCTCGAGCGGTTGGACCATTCCCCTCCGTCGCCTATTCCGAAGAGAAGTCATACCCCGCGCCCGACAAGAAGGTGCAATCGTCGCTCTCAGACCGAGTAAAACTCATTACGTGGGACTCGCTCATCCTTCCAGGAGCAAAAGATGCATTCCGTCGCCATGTCGACGCTCTACCGAAAGCTCACGTGATCGAGCTGCCCGACACGATCGACAATCATCTGAAGAAAGCCGCCTGTTACGACCTCGAAAAGTCGCCGCTGCCTTTCATGGGAGACCACTTCCTTGTCGAGGCTCTCCGAAATCGCAGTGTTCCGCTCGACAAAGCAGAATTCGTCATGATCCCTTACTATCAGGTATGCCCTCTTCTACAGTTGGCACAGACTCGGGGTTGGTGAAGCTGATGGATATTTCTTCTCGACTGTCTCGCAGGGCTGTACCTTCAACTATCTGCAAGAGAATCCGTTCAAGAAATTGGCAGACACTGTCAATTACGCCGAGCGATCGATCGCAGCCTCGTCCCAGATTTCGGCCGACCAGATCGTCTTGCCTTTCACGCATGACTTTGGGTCCTGCACTGGATGGTGGCCTAAACTTGGAGACGTGCTCGGACACTCGCCGCCGTCGCCAATGAACCAAGCTGTCGCGTGGCAGGTACGCATACCTCCCTTGCTTGGCACATAATTTGAACCCTTGTGGCTGATTTGATATTACAACCTCCTCAGGTCAACGGCGATTTCAACACGCGATGTGTCAAGCCCGATCGCGACGTTGTCATCCCGGCAGTCACGAAGCACACGAAAGCACTCTTTGAAACATTCAGTGAGCCAGCCGACATCGCCGCGGTCAACACGCGCAAACATCTCGCTTTCTTCGCTGGTGGCGTGCGAGGATTTGGTGCGATTGTGAGGACGAAAATCGGCTGTGGTCGAACAGGACAAAATGCAGAGAGCCAGATTTTGTACCAGCAATTCTCGCCAGGTCAGCGGTACCTCGGAACGCTCAACTCTGCAAAATTCTGTCTCTTGCCCCGCGGTATTCCTGCATGGTAGGTCTCAACTCGAATTGTGCACTTCCGTTCGCTTGTTCATAGGCTGACACGCGCGCGAAACAGGACGACTCGAACTTTCGAAGCGATCTACGCAGGATGCATCCCGGCATTCATTGTCGATCGCAACCTGTTCCCGTTCCAGGACATCCTCGACTACTCGCGATTCTCGATCACGATCCCAGAGAATGAAGCGCACAAGGTCGAGGACATCCTGTCGGCTTACACGCCCGAGCAACTCGACAGCTTGCAGGCCAACCTCGTCAAGGTTCGGGACGCGTTCCTGTTCCGAGACGGGTACGAGTGGGAACGCAAGGGACCACTCTTCTTCTCGCTCGTCTCGATGGCGATGCGATTGCCATTGCAATATCCTCAGGTCGGATCCTGTGCCATGTAGGATCGAACGCCCGCACAGATGGCTGTACTTCTTGATTCGATCTTTGTGTATTTGTCGTCGACTGCATCGGGTTCTTAATTTATCTGTTCTCGCATCTCCTGCATACCCTTCTTTGTTCTCGGAAATCCATAGTTCGTTTCCTCAGCAGCGATAATTGAATTCGCGCACGAGGACTTCGCGTATCGGACCCGTCTCAAAGACGATCCACTCGACGTCGTACTCGGTTCCCTTGATGCCTTCTTTCGAGTAGAGCTTGGCGAGTTTCTTGCCTTCCGGGTGGACAGGAGCGTGTTGGTCTATCGCCGGAATCCCGTGACACAAGGTTCGTCGCGCACCGTTCGGCAACAGGATCGAGACGAGGAAAATGTTTGCCCAAGGTGCTTTGGGATGAAAAGAGTTGTAGAAATCGCCCGCGGTGATATCGTCCGGGCTCATCGAGGCGATCGAGCAGTGAATCTATCGAACCTTGCGAGAGTGTCAGCTCTGGCGCTACATTGAGGGGGCTGTGTTGATGGCTTGGACGAACGCAAGGGGTCCAGTAGCCATCGGATTGATCAGCATTCGAGTGATCAGCGATAGCGAAACCCTCTTCCTCGACTCGACGATACAGCGTGAAGCCTTCTGGTGGGTCCGCATAGATTGCGAGGTCACCAATCGGCATTTTCTCGAACCGGATCAGGAAGGACTCGTTGGCGGACAGCGAAGGTGCGGTTGACCCGTCAAAGAAAGGAATCACGATCGGAGAGCCTCCTCCACCGAATCCTGTCGAAAATACGGGGTATCGGTATTCAGTGCGTATCATTGAGAGTATAAGCAGGATTAAAAAACGGACCAACGTCCATGAAGATGCGATGTTCGGCTCCTGGCCAATCGACGAGAAGTGCCGAGTGTGTCGTATGGCTCCACCAGTGCCCACTCACTCTCGGATCTCGTCCGCGGTGCAAAAACACTCGAGCAGGTAGCTCGGACACCGTGAAGCCGAAACCTACCATCGCAGGAAAAACGGTCAGTACGATCAGAATCAACCTTATTCCAGCAAACAAAGCGCGCTGGAGGGAAGAATGCGAGCTTTGTCGGAACTCACCCCGTAGCAATGCCGTGACAGATTGATTCAGAGCGTAGCAGTACCCGCCCCCTCCCGTTGGTAGCCCGTTTTGCCCAAGTTGTTGCTTGCCGTCTTTGCCATTGATGCCAACGATCGTCTCAAAATTGATGCGTCCAAGTTGCATCCCAGGTCCTTTTCTCCATTCGATCGGAGTCGAAGGTGATGCGCTCCAATCGGGAACATGGATCCGGCTCGAGTCGTAGGGGATCCGCACATGATGTGCGAGCAAAATGCGCGACAGGAGCTCGACTGACGGACTCCTGTAGGCGAGTTCGGGATCGAGTCCAAGTCGATTGAGATACAGCTGCGTGTCGACCAGGTTCAAGCATGCGAGGACGGGTGGAACCGTTGTTGTTACGTAGACAGAAGACTCTGGTCGCTCGCTGACGGCTGTCATTGTCGGTACCACTGCCATATCGTGTGACTTATCGAGTAACGCCTGTAGGGGTCACTCAGCGCGGCGAGTGCTAGACGCAGAGATCGATGGGAACAAGGAGGATTACGCGCGGGTGGAGGCCCGCTTTAACCCATGCAAAGGTGCACGTGCGTCGCGCGAGTCAAGATAGGCATTTCCCTCTCTCTATAACCACTATCTCGATTGAATGTCCCGATGACTAAAGAATGTACTGTCTACTGCGAACGCTGAAAACTGAAAAATGTAGTTCCTGTCCCTTTTTGTGCTGGTTCCCATTTCCCCTAAACGCAAATGTTCGACCTCAAAGCTTGACCTGACCCCGGGGCTTTGAGGAGCTGTACGTGACATTCTTTGACTTGCCGAGATCGAGCACTCGAGCGATGTGATTCGCAATGTCGGGAGAATTCCTGAAGCATTCCGTTGTCAGTTACTCAATGTTGAGAACTCCGCAGGAGAACGCGTAACGCACATGATACCTCGGAAGTCCTCGTGACCGGGACCCCAAGAGTACACATTCACATCCGAAAGCTATTGAGCCAAGTAGAAATCGCGTTAGCGCTCGGATCTTGTTCTGGCAAGGAAGGGCAGGTAAAGAAAAGCTGACCGAATGTACGCCCTGGTCATCCGTAACTGGGAGGTTTCCAGACAAGAAGAACCCATCGGGCGAGTCCGCCTCGTTCGCCGAGTACGTGCCATCGGCGTTCTTGGTCGAGGTTTTGCGCGAAGAGTTGTGCACGCGGAAGTTCGAGTATGTGTCGACCGTCGCGGCAAATCCCCATGCCGCCGTGTATCGAGGGTCCCAGGTAGCGGGAAATCCGTTCTCCGAGTACACCGTCTGGTTCTGAGGGTTGACCCCCTGAGGGACTTGGTAACCCGACAAGCCAGATTCTTGGTCTGCACAGCGTCGAACCGAACCAGGGTGAGCGGGAGCTCGCGAAAACCGATTTCAAGGGAAGTGGCTTACAGGTTCCAATTGCCTTTCTCTTGCCCGCGTTCGTGGTTTGTGCACTCATATAAGCAGTGTCGACACTATTCACAGAGTGCGTGAGCGGCGATATCGCTTCAATGACCTGAATTCGAGTGCTTACCTTCCAAAGACATCAAAGCCATGCGCGTGGTCACTGGTGACGACGAGCAGAGTCTCGTCCGCGATGCCAAGCTTCTCGAGGTGCTCGAGCACATTCTTGACAGTGTTGTCGAGCTCGAGCAGTTCTCCCATCGCTCGTTCCATGTCGCCCACATGCATCTGCTTGTCGACAGAGGCGGCTTCCGACATGAGCATGAACGGGACTCCTTCCTTCTTGGCGCGAGTCGCGAGAATATCGATCGCCTTGATTGTCATTTCCTTCAATCCAGGCGAGTCGAGGTTCGGCGCACTGTTTTGATCACGCAAGTTCAATGGTCAGCAAATGAGAAAGGGGTCATATCTGCGAAGATTCGGCACGTACGTAAAGGTCTCGTTCTGCTTGTTCCACGCACCGTACGAAGCAGTGTTGTTCAGGTTGTCCTTGAAGATGTGACGATCGAGCCAAGTCGGCATAGTCGAGGTCGAGAACAATCCGAGCGCACGGTCCTGGTTGTTCAAGTCCTGCAAGGTCGTGTTGTCGTGCACGAACTTGTAACCACGATCTTGCCAGCGTTTGATTTGCGAAACGTTGCCATTCGAGGGTTTGGCAAGGAAGTCACTTCCTCCTCCAGCGAAAAAGACATCGGGTCCATCCCATTGAGTCCACGAGTGGTTCTGGCTGGCTCCGTTAAGGTACTGTTCGATGATGTAGTCGTACTGACCTCGTTGCGCGGTGTGTGCGCACACTGCAGCAGGGGTCGCGTCCGCACCGTAAGCAGTCGTGACAACACCGACTTGTGCTCCGTAGATGCGACGACCTTGTTCAAAAATGGTCTCGAAACGAGGGTTGTCGAACGGTTTGCCAGTCGAATCCGTGTAGGCGTTGAGAGCGTTGACGGTCGATTTCTTGCCCGCCATGAGTGCCGTCGCCGAGTTGGCCGAGTCCGTGATGTAGCTATCGAGAGAGTGAGCTATCAAAGGAGGTCAAAGGGACGTACGTGAGCGGGTCGACCTCGAGCTGACGTAAAAGGGTTCCAAGCGCACTCATCTGGATGCCAAGCCCTTCCGACTTGTCGAGCGCCATCAAGCTCTGGTACTTGCCATTGATCGTCTTGTGACCAATCATGCGAGCTGCCGTGATCATTGAAGGTGCCATACCGTCTCCAATCATCAAGATGACGTTCTTGGCTTTACGCTTCTGCGCGACGGGCAAGACGGTCCATTTTGCCACCGTTTCCATTCCGCCGTTGTACTTGAGCTTGACATAGTAGTCTCCTGGGTCGTACAGAGCAACCTTTTAGAAACACCGAGTATGTCGTCAGTCTACGTCGCTTCTTGAAACCAAAGGGGAAAAGAAAAAGGAAATCTCACATGTCGGTAATCGTGCGAGACGACATTGACGAGGGTCGCCGTATTGTTGTCTTTGTAAAACAAATCTTCAAAGTACGTGAAATTGTACGAGTTCACAGTTGGCTTTTGGTGGTAGTACTCTGAGAGGGGTTTCGCATCGGAACAATCGTCCTTGCGAGAAATCGTGACGGCGAAATCGGAATCGGGGACACCATTGTTGTAGGGCGAACTTCCATTCACGGGAGCTTGAACTTCGACTCTGATGTCGAACACTGCTCCAGGTACAAACTCGACCATGTTCTTATGAAAAGGGGACGAGATTAGCGGATGTGTCAACAGGGAGTGTTACAACTAGGTTTGGGAACTCACGGGAGGAAACACACAACCCAATCCAGGACATGCTGCCGTTTTTCGGAACGTTTGAGCGCGAACGGTAGAAGCCGCAAAGAGAGTGCTGACAACAGCAAACGTCGACAATCGCCGCTGAGCGTTGCTTGATCTAGTCATTGTGGATGGTCGTTTGTAGAGAGAGAGAGAGAGTATGTGTGCACAGCGGTCAACCTGGGAGCGACGGCAGACTAAAAACATTCAAAGTCTTGGCATCCATGCGGGCAATGAGGCCCGAGCACACGTTCTACCCTAAAACGTGCGTTCCGAAATTCGAAATTGCCCCGAGCCATGGTGGGACACAAAACTCCGAGCCTTATGATCTTGACGAAGAGATACAGCATACACAGTCACAGCAGAGAGCGCTCGAGGCGAGGCCTCAGACAAAGTTGTCCGAAGCTGCGAAAGCATTTCGACAGGAGAAAACGTGTTTGCGAGGGGCGCGCCTACTCAATTTTCCCGCGGGCAAAGCATGTCTGCGAACGTGTCAGGCATAGAGATTTCCTTGACGGATCAAGCCCGGGCAGCGGAAGCGCAACAAGAGCAAGCGAAACAAATCTAGTCGCTCGCTGCACCATGCATTTCCCGCGAGATTGGGCGTGAATAAAACATAGTTTCCATCGAGAATTATATACGCTAGTTGTACAGGTCTCATCAGGGAAGCGATCGGTAGGAAGGGAGAAGGCGATCAAGCCAATGGTCGTAGAAGTCAGGGGTATCATAATCGATGCTTATCCAAGGGTCTCTCAGGAAACGATCAGAACGTGTGATTCAGGACTGCCGCCAGAACCAAGTTCGAGGTCAGTTTCAGAGGCGCTTGATGGAAAGACACGGGCAACTGACAGGCTTCAGACTGCTTGGGCTTGGGTTCCGAGTGATCTCGGGTCGAAGAGACCGGCGGTGGTCGAGAGGTTGCCCACGCATCTTCGGGACCTTCCTGTTCGAACGCATCGAACCTTTCTTCCCTGCGACCACCGGACCTCGTTCCCTCGTTGATCTCGCGTTCGAAATCGTCCTGGTAGCTGTCCCTCCTGCGCGCGAGTTCGGACGAGCTCGTACCGGGACTCGGAGTCGCGGCGTATCGATCGCGGTGCTTGCCGAGCAAACCCCCCATCTTGCTCTTCTTCTTGCTACCGGCTGAACCGGTACGTCCTAGGGCCGAACCGGAACCTCCGAAACCCGAATCTCCCGCAGAAGGATAGAACTGTTCGTTCTCGAGCGGATCGGGCTCGTTCACACGACGGGATCCACGTACTTGAGAACCTCGCGAATCGACCGGTGCGAGATTCTCACCGTCGCGCCAGAGTCCCCCTTCGGGTTCTCCTTCGACTTCGTCGTCGTCGACGACGTTGTCCCACGGTGCGAGTCCGTGGTGTTTGCGTCCGCTCGAACCGCCAAGGCGACCCGACACGCGTGCCGGTTCGGGTCCACGTCCGTCCCACTCTTGTCCCGGAATCGCATCGGCGCCGCGCTCTGCACATCAAAAATTGGTGAGCTTGGGTCCGAACATCGTACGCTCGAAAACGACTGACCATCGTAGCGGTTTGCCCACTGGTGTCGACCGCCTCGAGGGTCTTTCACCTCGACGAGTCCAGCGCGTACTGCCCATCGAGGAGTGCGCGCTTTCGTCTTGTTGTTGCGAATGTTTTGGCAGTACTAGATCGGGACGCGGGACGGGGTGAGCGGAGGAGGCGAGAGTGGAGACACGGGCGGAGACTCACGAAATTGTGACCATGACCGGGAAAGTAGCCGCAGATGGTCAGGAGGATGTTGAGGAAAAAGTCAAAGCTGGGGAAAGGGGAGGCGAGTCAGCCACATTGGCAGTCTCACTTGGGGAACGGAGGCGAGGGCAAACGGACCCGATGCCGAAGCGGACGAGGATCGCGAGCGGGGGCAGGAGCCAACCACACACGACGATGACTGCGTAGAAGAAGTGAGAGCGTTTCGGCTGGGGGTACAGAGAGGGAGCGCTGCGTGAGTTGGTGATGACGGCGCCGAGAGCGAGCCGAGCCGACTCACCTTGAACCCCTTGGAGCCCTTCTTGGTCGCCGCGAGCTTTTTCTTGACGTACAGGTCCGCTTGTTCCATCGTCGTCGATGAGGTCGAGTCGAGTGGGGCAAGAGCGGAGAGAGCGAGGCGCGAGAGGTTGGAAACTGAACGTGACCGTCTCATCGCTTCGAGTCCCGCCCAGAGCATGCCTGCCGCCTCGGATCGCGATCGAGATGGACAGCATGGTCAGCCACCCGCATGACGACCTCCACTCGCGAGGGTACGACTCTCGGCATCACGCTCCAGCTGCGCATTCGTCGTTGCCGTTCGAGCCGCTGCCCGTCGACGACTCTGCGCCCAACACTCCCCCACATGCCTACTCGAGCTACAACTACCTGTACCCGAAGGACACCTCGCCGCACCCGTCTCCCGCGATGACCCACACGGCCTCGTCGTTCCCGCCTCTCGCTCCCGCTCCTGAGCCAAAGCCGCGCTCGCGGTGGGCCTCGTTCTGGGCAACGTACAAGACGACGAACCAGCTCTCGTTCCTCGCCGTGTTTGGCCTCCAGGCCGTCACCGTGCTCGTCATGATCCTCCTCATCTACATCACCATCCACAACAACATTGGCGACCTGCGCGCATCCGAGCTCCTCGCGCTCGATCCCCAACTCGAATCCGTCGCAACCTACGTCTCGCTCTTCATCCTCGCCGTCGTGTTTGAACTCCTCGTCATCCTCGACGCGTGCCAACAGAAAAACATCATTGGCATCCTGTGCATCGTCATCTTTCAGTTTGCCCTCCTCGTCTACTCGGCCGTGCTCCCGCGCCAACTCGCCAATGCCCTCGACGGTTCGAACGCCGACACGCCGACCGTGCGCCATCTCGTTCAGATCTACGCCGTCGTGATCCCCGCCGTGATCGGAGCGTGCTCCCTCGCACTGACGTACCTCGCGTGGCGCCTGTACGAAGAGTTTGGCTGGGACGTCTTCAAACGCATCGGAGCCGACATCAAGATTCGCAAATGCTACCAGACTTACGAAATCTTTGTCGCCGTCCTCAAGTTTGACGCGTACGCTTTCATTGGTGTGAGCGTTCCCTTCACGTTTCTCTATCTGTTTGCCTCTTGCCCGCGTTGTCGTGCTCACACTCTGATCCCCGTCCCTAGTTTGAGATCCAGTTCTTGGTTCTCGTGACGGGAACGAAAACCGCCGAATTCGTCCTGACCATCATTGCGCTACCCATCATTCTCGTCGCGCTCGCTCTCACTGCCGTCAGCTCCCAACAGGCTTTCCACGTGAAGCTCATCAAACCTGACTTGCCCACTTTTCTCCCTCTAGGTTGTAGTGCGTATCGAATCGAGAACCGGGGTCTACGCTTCACTGCTATGTCAAACCGCAGGCATGGTAAGCACTGCTCAACCTAGTCTCAACTTTGAACATCGAGTGGTTGACCCACCCGACGCGCTTGTAGGCGTATTTCGCATTCAAACTCGCCCGCATCTATTCGAATGCGGCAGGGGAACGATACGCGACTGCTCAAGCGACCCTCACCATGTTTTCAGTCATCAGTCTCGTCATGCTCGTCACGACTTTTGTCTTGACTGGATTGTGCATGTCGAATTTTGGTAGAGGACTCAAAGAGAGAAGTAAGATCTCCTCTCCTCCTCTGTTTTTCCCCCCTCTTTCCCTCCGTGCGACTACTGACAGTCGGAGGAAACAGTTCCTGGATACGCGTTCAATGGTGGTAGATCCTTCTTGCCAAACACCCACACCTACTCGAACCCGGATCGAACCACTTCAACAACACCTCGGTACAAACTCGAAGCTCCTGAACCCCTGTACGCTCAAGGAGGCGGAGGAGGAGTCAGGAGAGAAAGTGGGATGGGGAGAAGTGAGACGAGAATGAGTATCGATTAGAAAAACTGTCGATCGTGCGAACCTAGCCGTCTTCCTTGTACCGACATTCTTTCAACTGTAACACTCTTAATCTTATCCTCTTTCTCACTGGGCAACAAGTACGCGCGAGGAGTAGCTTCCGTATGTTGATTTTTATTCTATGATCGAATGGGTTTGCAACAACACTGCAGAAAGATAGAAATCGTCTCTACAACTTAATGACAAAGGCACCGCTTCAAGAACAAAACCCAATCTAACAGAAGTAGTCGGTGGAATTTTCTTTTCTCTTCTTGTCAAACTTTGTTCCAATGCAGCTCGAGAGAAAAGCAACAAAAACCTGAAGAATGGTTTCTGCTAGAACAATACCGGTCGCAGTTCCGGTGAAGTCGAGAAATACAACAACATGTTGGCGGCACGATCCGCGTCTTCTTTCGAAGCGACCAGCTCTTCAAGTTCTTCAGCAACTGTCGCTGCTGTTGTTGTTGAAGCTGAACTTGACTCAAAGCTGTCGGTCGTCGCGAGTAAAGGCGCATGGATCGCTGGGGCTACAGGATCGGGAGATGCGCTCCAAGTCGAGGTTGAAGTCGAACCCGGAGTCACCGCGGACGCTGCTTCGGAGTGTCGACTTGTCGAAATTGGTGCAGTCCGAGTTTCGAGTTCTTCAATTCGAGCTCGCAATTGAGCAATGTATTCGATCGTCCCCTGTCAACAACCTTGTCAATTATTGACAAGCCAGAGGAAAAAAATCCTCACGTCCGTCAAAAAAGACGCAAACTCACCTGGAGAATCTCGAGCTTGTGCAACCCTCCTCGTTCGCCATTGTCATCCGTGGTTGCAAGAGCCCCTCGCCTCCTACCTCGCTCCTTCGCTTTCGCAATCTTCCTCTCTCCTTCCTCTTTCAAAATCGGGACCGTTTCTTTGAGCGTCGAGAGACAATCGTTGATCTTTTCCCTTCTACGTCGTTCGATCAACGAGTGAGACACTTTGCGTTTCGAAGAACTACCTCCTCCTCCGCCTGTACTGCCAGAACCGACCATCGCGGTTGAACCTCCGATACTGTCCGAGCTCGTTCTCCTCGATTTGACCATCGAGTTTGATCTCTTAATCGATCCGGATCCAGTCAATCCAGGAAGAGGAGGAGGGGGAGAGAATGCAGGATCATCTGAATCGAGTTCAAAAGGAGAAGGCATTCGAGGGATTTTCCGGTTGGCAACGATCGCTGCTGACCTTCGAAGTCGTTGCGTGTACTCTTGCTCCCAACCCATCACGGTCTTTGAACCTTCCGGTCGACTTGACGGGTCTTCTTGGTCTTCGTGGTTCGGTTCAGATTTGGGGGAAACCGCAAGTGGGGGCAACAGGTGCGAAGGATGGAAAGCTCGTTGAGTCGGTGGAACTGGACCCCTTGACTGGTCATCGGACGAAACCGAGAGTGATCGTCGTCGTTTCTCGATACGCTCAGTTGGGGCCACGAGGGGTGGGGGTAATAACACGAGGTGATCGACGGGCAAGTTGGGCGCAAAGTGGTGAGGGATCCTGCTCGAATCAGGAGTTGGAGGCTGCCAAGTGTCGTGCTTTGGGATTGAAACCATCGTTGGGTAAGAGTAGGTACAGAGGAAGGTGGAGGAACCAGGAGAGGTCGCACGACTCGGAAATCGCTTCAAGCGAAAAGAACGCGAGCGTCGGGTGCACGTGGGCTCTGACCCCGTTAAGGTCCCCCTTTCTTTCTCGCGCGGAACCGCTCAGATTCCGAAACATCCGGGCTCTAATGGGTGTGCTGACTACAAATCTTGACTCGTGGATATCTGGGTTGCGACTGAGCACATGCAAGTTTGGGGGGCTGTGCACTCTCAAGGGCGTGTAATTCTCGAACTTTCCGGCTTTCATTCCCAGGATGTACAACAACAGAAGTGAACAGCTTCGAGAAATGCTTGAGGCGCTCGTAGAGCTAGTCCGATTAATTCAGTGATCTCCTTCTTCGAGGACGTTGACAAAGTATCGAATCGTCTCTTCCAATCCAGCTTTGACCGTCCATCTCGCTTCCCAGTTCAACACGTTCTTGGCCAGGGTCGTATCGGGTCTTCGACGAGGTGGATCATCGACAACTTTGTCGACAAACACGATCTCGCTCTCTTGTTTGCCTTCTGCGAGAGGCGGGATCGTACCTGCCAGTCTCATCTCCTTGACGAGTGCCAAAATCGTTCGAGCCCAATGTTCGACCGTCGCTTCATCGCTCGTGCCAATGTTGACTGGACTTTCAGAGTACCCCGATCCCATGAGCGCGATGAGCCCCGATACGAGATCATGCACAAACTGAGGTGAGCAACAAGCGAATAGATTAGGACTTCTGGCGATCACCCAAGCGAAACAAGTTGTCAAGAAGTAGGGAGAGAGACTGACCATGAGCGAACGAGTGGCCTGTCCGTCTCCGTAGATCTCGAGCGGTTCTCCCTTGAGCGCCGCGACCGCAAAGTTACTCACGAGTCGACCATCGTCTGGACTCATACGAGGTCCTACCATCGAAATAGTACGAGAAATAGCCAATTTGATCAGAATTTCATGTTTTTGAATTGACAGAGAAGGAAATGGCAGAGAGGAGAGAGAACATACCGAAACAATTGAAAATCCTCGCAACTCGGACGTCGACGCCATCTTGCCTAGCATACCCGTACGTCAATGCCTCGGCAACTCGCTTGCCTTCGTCGTAGCATGCGCGAGGACCGTTCGGGTTTACGTGACCCCAGTACGTTTCGGGTTGAGGGTGCACCTCGGGCGATCCGTACACCTCTGTCGATATAACACAAGCGAGAGATCGTCAGTCGCCGACCGTAGACCTGTACCGGATGACTTCAACCTCGGAACAGGACGGCCGTACCAGAAGTGCTCGAGAGGAGGAACCTCGCTTTGACCCGTTTCGCAAGACCGAGACAGTTCATGGTACCAATAAACGAAGTCTTGAGCGTCTTGATCGAGTTTTGTTGGTACGCTTTCGGTGAAGCAGGACATGCGAGATGGTAGATCTATGATCGGCCACGGACGCATGCTCGTCAGAAGGGGTGGTTTTGGTTCGGGTGGAAGCGGATCGAGGCTTACCTGGTCGACTTCAATCAGGTGCGGTTCGACGACGTCTCCTCTCACGAGCTCAAAGTTGGGGTGCCCTCTACCGAAAGTACGCGACGGATTAGCGCAGGGAACGTCACGACAGGGTGACTAATCGCAGGTCGAAGTGCTTACACCCAATGGGCAAGAGTTGTTTTGCTGCCACTGAAAAAGTTGTCGAGCACGACCACATCGTGTCCCATGAACATGAGGCGATCGACGAGGTGAGACCCAACGAACCCGGCGCCTCCAGTCACGAGGATGCGCTTGCGTGCTTGCCTTGCGAGGCGTTTCACCGGAGGGAAGGTTGTGCGAGTCGTGAAGCTGACCGCTCTCGGCCAGTCTGAAACCTGGTGCGGCGAGAAGCGATCGGAAGAGACCGAGACATCGCGTGAATGTCGCGAGAACGAATTTGAAGCCGATCCGAACGGCGATCCCGGCGCGCCTTCGCGAGGGTACGTCAAAGATGTCGGCGTTGTGGACGATTTGTCGAATGCAGTCTGGCCGGGAGGCGGTGAGAGCGGGTTCGAGTAGTAGACAGATTGCAACTGAAGGACGGATCGGAGGGGAATCAGCGGACGGCCTATTCCTGAAGGCACTGCAAGCAAGTTTTCTCTAATTTCACGTACGAGCTCGAGCGGGACGGCCCCTTCCTGATCTCCGTCTGAGCCTCCAACCGAGAGAATCTCGATACCGTCGCGGTCGTAGCTCGACGTGCTAGATCGGATCGAGGTCGGTTTGCTAGATTCCCTGCGGCGGTGCGACGAGCTTGCGAGAGGTGAGCCTGCGAGGTTCGACATTGCGATTTATCGGCACGCGGATGGGGAATGGCGGTGTCGGGAGAGGCTTGCCGCGGACACTTTGGCTCGAGGCGCGAGACTGGCTACTGCAGCGACGAGGCGGCGGATAGAAAGCACAAGTCGGCTCTTGCTGATGCCCGAGATGATCGCACGAGACGCAGCAGCGAACGCAGCGAAATGATGAAGCGATCAAAGATCCAGGATTCAACTCGGGGCGGCCGGGTTCATCTCGCCTCTCGATTACTCGCCTTGCACTGCTCGCGGAACCATGCCTAGCGACTGGGGTGAGCAGAAACGATCAAGCAACCAGCCCTCCGGATCCTGAAGCAGCTAATTGACCCTACTTGCATGAAACCTTTTCTGTCGATCTCTTCGGCACGCGTTCACAGACGCCTCCTCGGACGAAGAAGCTGCCGCTCCCGCACCCGCCGCGGCGAAGGTCCCTGCCGTGCCCGTCAAAAAGTCGCGCTTCGCCGACGAGGACGCGAGCGACGACGACGATGTCAAGGACGACTGGGATGTGTCAGAGTCCGAGGAGGACAAGCCCAAGAAGGTCGCTGCAAACCCGGCAGCGGTAGGATCGATGAGGAACAAAGGAGCAGTCAAGAAAAAGATTGCAGAGAAGGAAGCAGCCGAACGTCGACGGATTGAAGAGGAGGAGCAAAAGGTAACCCTTCTCATCCTTCGTTTCGACATCTTGGGTACAGGCAGACGGCTCACGATGCGCTCGAATAGGCTCGCGACAATGACCCAAACGCTCGTCGAGCCCGAACGCGCGCTGCCGAGATCGCCGCCGATATGGATTCCGCCGCGACCTTGTTTGGCGCGTCCTCGCTCAACGGTACAGTTGTTCGATCTCCCCAAGCTTGCGAGGGTCCAGAACTGACTCTTGCGTTGAGCGACAGACGACCCGCTCGCGATGAACTGCTCGTCCAAGGACGACTTCACCGCGCTTGCCGAGGCACTCTCCGACTCGCTCACCGACAAGCACGCCGGGTCGAGTCACTTTGCGTACTTTATCGAACACCTCACCCGAACATTGCTCGGTCCGGTCAAACCCGAGGACGCCAAGAAGGTGCGAGTCGCGATTGCCAAGGTCGTCGAAGAGAAGGAGAAAGCTGCCAAGAACGGAGGTCGAACGGGTGGAGTGGGAGGCAAGCCTTCACTCGGAGCGGGCAAGGCGCTCGCGCGTGGACGCGAAGACCTGTCGTCGTTCGGAGAGGCATTGGACGATGATGTCGCTGCGAACGACTTTGATCCCGACGATGATTTCGTGCGTTCCTTGTTTTTTATCCTTGCGCCGTCCTCTTGCAGTGTGTGACTGACGCTCTCTCAACCCTTGATCACGTTCAGATGTAAACATTCTAGACTTTTGACTGACAATCCGAAAATAATCTCTGCCTCGTGGGCTTACAACAACTTGCGATCTGACCTGCACGAGTGCTTTTCTTCGCCAAGAGTTTACCGTCTCTGCAAACTCGGGAACTAGGTGCACTCGCACGAGCGATGAATAATTCCGTCAGCATGGATTTTGTCCTGACAGGACGAATCGAGTTGGAGGCCTCACGCGCTCTTCGATGGCCTTCTCGAGTTTGGGCCAAATCTCTTTCGAACTCTTGCCTACAAACTTCATGACCGCACCGTCATAGTGCGCAAGCAAAGGGTCATTCTCGAAATGGAAAGATTTCAGTCGAGCTGCGAATGTAGTCTGTTGTTGATACGACCTAGATCAGCAAGTCTCGCTCTCTTAAAGACGGCGGACCTAGCTGGGGATTTGTTATAAAGCTCACCGCATTGTCGTCAGGTCTTTGCGAGAGCGGTTCACCCGTCACGTCGTCTTTTCCGGCAACTTGCGGAGGGTTGAATGAGAGCTGAAAATCGCAGGACGACAAATCTTATGTCAGTTGTTCCGCTGGAGTCAAGGTTGCGAGAATCATTCACATTGTAGGTGCGACCAGAGGGCAAATGAATGAACCGTTCTGAGTCAAGCGTGAGTGCAGCAGATACGCGATCGGTCAATTCCTTTTCGTCCTCGTTCAAAGCCGGATGCAAGGAGAGTTACCCTCTATCCGTTTGAGGATGACTTCGTCTGGGACTTGGAGACTCGCAACAAAATTGAGAGACTCGTTGTCTTTGGCGAGCAACTTGTCAAGCAAGACCGCTTGAGAGGCTTTGCGTGGGAATCCGTCGAGAATCCTATCCACAAAATGTTAGCCCGGGAGAAGCTTTCCCGCTCTATGAAGTCGACTGACCAATGCTGTTAGAAAAGAAACCACATTAGCTCTGCAAGCGCGAGTATCGAAATGAGCACGCGAAATCGCACCTTGTCTTTCAGCTTTTCGACTTCGGGTTGAACGAGATCGAGCACAATATCGTCGGCGATCAATTCTGTCATACAATTCTTGAAGTCAGCACTGGTAGAATTCCCTGTATGAATCGTCATACGAGACGACATACCTCCCGCTTTCATCTTCTTCTCGGCAAACGCTCCCAAACTCGAACCTTTGACAATCTCGTTTCTCAAGAGTTGCCCCACGACGATTGTCTCGATGTTCCATTTCTGCAACAGCCAGTCCGATTGAGTGCCTTTGCCCGCACCCTGTTCAAGAGACGATTGAACCAAAGTCAGGTTTCCGAGTCCGCGTTTTTGAGCCAGGATTGAAAGCGGAAAGCAAGAGACTGACTGGTGCACCGAGAAGAATCATGCGTAACTTCGATGAAGCGTCAGGAGCCGAGACCGTGGCGAGCGAACATCGTTGTACGTGCGAGACGGACGTTGGGGTAATCAGGTGGGGAAGCGGCCGTTTTGACACCTGGCGCAGACCCAAGCTCTGAGCTACTCTAGGCATGGTGTCGTGCGCCGAGATCCGACGGGATCAGAGTTGGTATGTAGAGCAAGGATGGTAGACGATAACAAGTGCATTCGCTCATCGATTCAACACAAAGAGTCGTACATTTCGGATTTTTGCGCGCGGGATGCAGCGCAATCAATAGTTTGTGATAGGATCAAGCATCCCAAAGAGGAAAGAGAGAAAAAAACAAGGAGGGATTGGAAGTGTCTGTTTGGGTCCATCGGGAGGTAGGTCCGCTCAGAGGATCGAGCATTTGACCTTTCTCCTGCCTCTTCTCGTTCCGGCTTGGGCGCGACTGCCACTCCCGCCCGAGCCAATCCCTCGCGAACCCAATGCCTCCCTCAACGCGAGGTCAAACACTTCCTCGACTCCTTGCCCCGTGATCGCGCTCACTTCGGCGTACTTGGCTCCTATCCGTTTCGCCACTGCTTGTCCTTCCATCGTTGTGACTGGGTGTCGACCTTGCGCTTTGAGGAGGTCGAGCGCTCTCGCGTCCGTGCGGAGATCCGTTTTGGTTGCAACGAGAATGATCGGGATCCCTTCGCAGAAATGAGCCACTTCCGGATGCCACTGTGGCAGAACAGAGATGTTAATCCTTGAAAGACACGGTATATATAAAATTCGCACGCGAGCGACAGGTGGGACCCGGACATACCTTGTCTTCGATGTTTTCGAGACTGACGGGAAAGTCTACTGCGAAACACATAAAGATGGCGTCGGTTTCCGGGTACGACAAAGGTCGCAATCGATCATATTCCCTGTTTACGCTCGTCACAATCAGCTCGTTCAAATTCAAGCCAGACGCGAACGAAGGAAGCAAGAATGACTCTTGTCCGGCCGTGTCCCATAATGCAAATTCGATCACTTTGTCCCCATACTGCTTGTTCAGGACGTAATTCTCAAACACTGTCGGCACGTAGTCCTGTCATGGGAACGCGACGTCAGGGGGTGGGCTCGAGGGATCAAGTGCAAGATCCGAGAACGAGCGTACGGTCGGGAAGCGCTTTTGCGAGTAGACGATCAGCAGGCAGGTCTTGCCCACTCCACCATCGCCGACACAAGTCAGTTTGAGTTTGATGTCGGGCCGTTGCACCGGAGCGTCGAGAGTGTTGAATGACATGTCAGGTCCGCGTCGTCGAGGTCTGCAGTCGCTCGGGTCGCACTTGAGTCTAGCAGAGAGTTCTTGAGGTGCTGGCGCAGGCGATAGACGGGTATCTCAGAGAGGTCGCTCAGGCAAACAAATGTCAACGCGCCGGACGCGCGTTCGCGCTGATCTCGTGATCTCGCTCTCGCTTTCCATCCTCTCCGATCCGCTCGGACAACTTGCGCTAGTAGATGACCGCGCCTTGTTGACAGAGCGCGAGCACGATGGAAGCCGAGCTACAAGGTGAGCGCAGGAAACCTCGCTGCTGGCTTCATCGCCTCGAATTGACCTCGCGTTGGCGATGCTGCGGACCCGAACCCTCGACAGAGCAACAAGATCGCTTGACGGGACTCGTCAATGTCCTCGGCTTCACCTCGCTCGATCACCTCGAAGACTTTGTCGTCCTTCACGGCGCTGCGCGAGTCGTGCCCGCCGCTTCGATCGCCGCCGCTGGAGCTTCGCTCCCTCTCGACGATACCCAGACTCAGACCAACACGCTCTACTCGGCTACAAGACATGCTCAGAGGAACGACGAACGAAGAAGGGAGAATCGGCGCCTCAGGAGCGAAGTCGACGAAGTCCGCAAGGAACTCGATTGGCTGCGCCGAGAGCACGAGAAGCATGTCGACGAGCTTGAGCGTCTGCGCAAGGACAAGAGGAAGCTTATGGACGAAGTAGACTCGGCCAAAGCCGCTGCCGCTGCCGGACCCACCGCTACCGCCACTGCCTGTGCTCGGACCGACGACGCGTACTTCGAGCAAGGGATCGCAGCACTCGTAACAGAAGCTCCAGCTCTGTACGACCAGATCGAAGAACTCGAACAGCTTCTCGTCGAGCTCGAGGAAGAGAACACCGGGCTCGTGCACGAGAACCATACGCTCGAAGGGGAGAAGTGCGCACTCGAAACCGAAAACCATGCGGCGTGGTCGTCTTACGATGACGCAACCGCTACGCTTGAGCAGCTGCAGCAAAGATGCGACCGAGCTGAGGCCGAAATGGAGCGCCTGAAACTGGTCGAGGCAGAATTCGACAACCTCAAAACACAGATTGGCACGTTGTCAGCGATTGCTGCTCGAGCGAGTCCCGCACCGCCACAGAGAGCGAGTAGTCGACAACCCACAGACCCTTCGGCAATTCGTCGCAATCACCCGTAAGAAACCCTAGGTTCTTTCGAAAGAGTTCAGCTAATAACGCCAATTACGCATAAATATAGCTTATCTCGGTCACGAATGTCAGGTTTGGCAGTACGCACGACTCCGCTCCCCGAGTCCAAGCTGCGCAGCTCTGTGCCCTCAACATCTACCCGCTTGTCCTCACAAATCGACCCTCCGACTCCCTCGGCTGCCACCAGCTCACGGCCGGGAGCGAATCGACCCACATCTGATTCAGCTCGCAATCAGACCTCGTCTCTGGCACAATCTGTTGATCTCTTGGACAAACTCCCCGTTCCTGCGAAACAGAGCAAGTCCTCGCACCATACACCCTCGACAAATGTGACCTCAGCGTCAGCGAAACCAACCGAAAATCTCTGGGAGCTAGGCTGCGGACCAAGTGCTACCGGAATTTTGCGAGTTAGCTGGATCCAGATCCGTCAAATCAAGCAATACCCTATGTTGCTCTCGGCCTACACTGCGGCCGTCACTTCCTTCGCAGGTCCGCAGAAATGGGTGGAGCGGATCCTCCCAAATCTCGACTCATCCGCATTGTCCTCCCTCGCTCCTCATCCGCTCGCGCCCGGCTATCCGTCAGAGGAATTCCCGCAATTTGACGAACCTCTAGCATTCGAGATGACGTTGAAGACCGACGCGCATCCATGGATCAAGGATGGGACATTGGAAGAGAGGTACGAGGCTTTGGAGGATGCCGAGAAGCGAGCTGTCAAGCGTTTGGCCGAGTGGAAACAATGGATCAAAGTGGCAAAACCGCTCGTGCAGGAACTGCTGGCGAAGGCGGGCAACACGTCAGCCCCACAGCAGACCAATACAGCCTCGATCGATACGCCGCAGAGTACAAGAAGCCTGGTCAAGAAGAGGCGAAGAATATCGAAGGAAGGAGGAGATCGCAAGCCGGGTCCTTCGACCCCCAATCTCGCTGGCAGAGTAGTCACCGACAACACGACCATCCCGATTGCGAGAACTGCCATCACTTTACAGGGTATTCGAGCCCAGTCACGATCACTTGCACCTGGACCGGCTGTCAACACCGAAGAAACACAGCTGCCTGCATCTCCGGAAAGGAATCCGATAGCTGCTCTCGACTTGGTATCGACGGCAAAGAAAAAAAAGGCCAAATGGAACCTTCTCTCGCCGAAGAAGAAGTGCAAACGGGAGACGATTCCCGACCATGCCACATTCTCCAAGGAGCCGGCCAACGTATCCCCCGCGATCCATGGTGATCCACGACCTGCTGCATCTCGCGGTGACTCTAACCCGGAGAGCGTACTCGAACGTGAGCCTGACACGCTCGAGTCCACCGAAGGAGAACCAGATACATTGCGATCAAGCTCCGATGCACAAGCACGGTCACGGCCTCCCCCGAATTCCCATTCTCCACAAAAGATTGACACGCCTGTCTCGTCGCCTGCTAAAAACTCTCCTCCCTGGTCGTCGTCCACTGTAGCGAACGATCTGGTCGAGGCCAGACCGCGCCCTCCGTTCTCGCCGTCCTATGCCGCCAAAATGCACAAGAAAGCTGTCGCATCATCACCGACTGTAGCTGCGACCACTTCTCCTCGCCCTTCTCCGTCGGCTCGAGCCCCGTTGCAGCCATCTCCCAGCCGTCGTTCACGTTCGACTCGATCGACTTCCTCGTCTCCACGTAAAGCAGGTCTGCCAATGCCTCCTTCCGCTCAACCTGTGTCGAGATCTCGCGAAACTGGCGAGGACTGTTCGAATCGAGGCTTGCTCTTTGGGCAGGAAGGAGCGACTTCTCCACAGAAAACAACTCCCAAAGAGGTTGAACCTCGATCGCCGGCAGGAATGCGCATCAAGATGGAAGAAACTGAGAACAACCCATTCCTGATCAGTCCTGTCGACTCGAACAATTTCATGAAGGCCGCTTCGCTCGCGGAAGGAAGCAAAAGGAAGAGCGCGGGCAATGACGAACAGCGACACTCGAAGAAAGCGAAGAAGAGCAAAAAGATTGAGCATGATGAGGATCTGGATACGGACGTCAAGCCTGTCGCCTATGAATCGGACTCGGAAGACAACGGAGTCTTGTCAATGGGCTCTCCAGACGAAGAAGGAAGGAGGCTTTGGAAGAAGAAAGTGCGCAGCCGTCTTCATGCCAAGGTCGTCGAAGGCCTGTACGTTTCTCAAAGATCTGAATCCAGAAGGAGTCGTCAAGAAGGCTTGCATTGACTGTCGCACTTCATAATC
Source organism: Sporobolomyces koalae (assembly GCF_050403365.1). Taxonomy (NCBI): domain Eukaryota; kingdom Fungi; phylum Basidiomycota; class Microbotryomycetes; order Sporidiobolales; family Sporidiobolaceae; genus Sporobolomyces; species Sporobolomyces koalae. The sequence continues at coordinate 22,303 of NW_027481697.1, forward strand.
AGGCAAGCTGCAAAATCGCCCCAACTTCAGGTCGAGATCAACCCAGATCGCAATCAAGGGCAAAAGCACGCTTTCAAACAGACCGAACGCAAGAAATCTGTCCGACAAACGATGACTGCCGAAGCTTGCGGTAATTGCCAAGCCGTGAGTATTCGTCCTGGGTAAGTCAGCGCTGGTACCGGAAGCTGACGGAACAAATATACTCGCTCTTTCCAGTACTACGAACGCAAAAAGCAAGCCGTGCCCGCAGGTCACTGCAACCACGTTCATGCGCAAGATCAAGGGTCTCGACAAAAGAACAAGAAAACAAGCAACTACCTCTATGATCGAGCTGATGAGATCGACAAACGCATGCAACAAGACGGCCGGCATCGAGTAGCTCAACGCAGTACGCTATGTCGAAGCGCTTCTTGTCCTGGGTCGCTCCGTGTGGTCATACTGACGACTTACTCCTCCTCCACAGCTGTTCCTGACCCACCTGATTACTGGCAAATGGGTTCGGTGTTTCTCTCCAATCATTTGCGCAGAGCACCGATCAGCTGATGCAGGATCAACACTGGACAGGATTCCCCGACACTCAGCAAATTGAAGGCATCAATTTGCGAGCCAAGCAACAAAAAGCTGAGCTGGAACAATACAAAAGGATCGAGGCAGAGTGAGTCGTTTGTTCCTTTTAAATCAATGCGCCCGTCATATGGTTCTGACGCTTACGTACGTTCTCAAACAGAAAATCAAATGGGCTGTATCGATTCCGAAACGAAACGTCGTGAAAAACCAAGCTTGCAAACCCAATCTTGCGCTGATTCTCCCAAAACAACAAGAAACTCCTTCCTTCTGGCTCTGTCTCTCTGTAACCAGGTCCCTCAGTTTAGCAGCAGCCTCCTGCTCGTTCACGATTTTCTGTTTTTTGCGAGCGCTTTCGCACATTATGTACAGCTCTTGCTTTTACCCGTTGTCAAATAGTTTTTCACGCCTGTACACTTTTGCGGTTATCGCGAACATTGTCGAGACTTAGCAACGAGGACAAGAGATTGGGAGCGATGTTTGTTTCTGTTGAGGGACATTTTCACTTGCAAAACAAGAACACAGAAAAAAGGCAATACTACACAGGAAAATACGAGACAAGAGAAAAAGAGATGTGTAGGCGTGGCGAAGGAGTGAAGGGAGACGGGTGAGGTTGGAGATTGAGCGCCGCGGTCGCGCGTGAGAAAGAGGTAGAGAAAGGTGGAAAGTAGATACTGGCGCGGATACGTTGAAGAGGAAACAAAGACGCGCGACCTGAGGAACGCTTCGTGCCTGTTGCGGGAAAAGTAGAAGACCCACAAAGGAGGCTAGACATCGCTCATCCTGTAGGACAGACGCATGACCATCAGGAAACCGCACAGGAAGTCTACTCGAGGAACAGAAAAACGTACGAATAAAGACACCCTTTTCGCCCGCTGTTCGTCGCTTGTCAATGTGATCCATACCAAGCAAGTCCTCTTCTGCCCATTTGTGATCAAACAGGACATCGGCTGTATGGACAAGACAGACGTCTATCAGACTTTGCTGGCGACGTGATTGCTCGATGAGACAATTGTTTCAGGTTGAGAAGAGACGTACTGTCTTGAACCGGAGAAGGTTTCGTGTAAATCGAAGGTTGAATGACGGCAAACTTCATCTTGGCCAAGTCTTTATCGTTCGTGCCCGTTCTTGCTTGTAATCGCTTCTTCGTTTCCGAGAAAGGTTCGTTCTGTTCGTGGCAAGCAAAGTTCAGTCTCATGAACGCCACATTCCGGGAGATGGTACCGGGAAGACAGAGTAAAAGGGGAAACTCACCGCTCTGAGCACAAACTGGAATGGTACTCCGTGCGCTCGTTGCGGGTCTTTGTTGAAGTGGTACACCTGCACGACCCTTTCGCCTTCTCCCGATTCCTCCTCCTCGATCGAGACCTCCTCGGCAAACAATTCGGTCGATTCCGAAACATCGCGAACAGCTTCGTTGCCCTGGAAGAATCGTTGCGATCGACCCTGGGCGAGTTCAAAGATTCGGATCACACCGGTACCTGCGGGTTGAAGTTTGACTTCTTTGCGCAGGAAGTCTTGCGTGACGTCGTTGATCTGAGTGTTCTTGGGCAGCAAGAACGAGTGCGAGCCCTGTAGAGACGAGTCAAGGCATGAGCATCAGTTTGCCCCGACAAGCAACAAAGGGGTACAAGATCACTGACCTCTTCCTTGTTGGTGGGACCAACCCAAGTGATCTTGAGACTCTTCTTCGTCTCAAGCTCGATAATGCTCACATCGAGAAGTTCGTAGTAGAGCAAGTTCATGCTTGTCGTCATGTATCCCGGTTGGATCAATTCGGCAACAGAGTGGTTCGCTTGTCTTCGGACAATCGTCTTGGGGTTGCCGTTCGCACCATTCGATTGCGTGAAGCGAATCTTGAGGTGGTCGTACTTGAGTCTCTCGCCGACCTTGACAGCCATCTGTTCGGTTGCGAGACCGATTTCATGTCAGTGGGTGGAGAGCGAAAGTGGATTGTGCGATTGAGCTCTTCATACCTGTTCGTATGTCTTCTTCTTGTTCAAAGTGATACAGAATTCGTTCTCAGGGGTCGGATCTTCAAACTTGGGTCGGAACGTGACGACCACCCGGTTGAGGAAGAAATCGTAGAACTGGATCGGGTTCGTGAACATTTGCTGATTCGAGAGATCTTGCAGTCTGTTGGGCGAACGGAAGAGAACCCGGTCAATAAATGCGCTTGAGAAACAGACGTTAGTCAAGAAAACTCACTCTCGCTCCGACATGTCGACCTGGAAGCAGACAATGTCTCCGTCCTGAATCTCGCTCTGCAAGAAGGTCGCCTTCATCTTCATCAATTCGATCATGTTGGGCTTGATCTCCTCGTATATTTTGAGCGGAGTAGTCGGACCGAAACCCATACGTTCGTTAATCTTGTTGGCAAGATCGGCGACCCTCATGTTGCGGTGGACGTAGAAGTGCCCGATACCGGCCAAAGTTTGGTGTGCAACGTCAAAGTGCTTGACAAAGACCATTATCGGAGGTTCGTTGCCGTGCTGTACCGTCCATTCCTGTTTCGTTTGCGGGTTGATGTACTCGAGGTAGAGTTTCAAGTCTTGTTGTCTCGAAGCCATCTTGTCCCGTACGACTTCCATCGTCATGGTCGGGTCTTGATCTGGCACTGGAGCATCGGGTCGCACAGTCTTGTTTTGTCGGTTGACGAGGACCCACAGGCGAATGTCTTCAGGCCTGTAGCCGTGTTCCTGCGCGACGAGGCTCCTGAACTCGATGAATGTCTGAGCCTTGGGTACTCGGTAGGTCGGCAACTCGGTCGAAGGGACAGTCCTATCGTCGAACGTCGCGAGATCGAATCCTTCGTGTCGACCAAAAGTTTCTTCCGTGATCACCTTGGCAGTCAAGTACAGATGTTGTTCGTCGCGTTCCTTTTTCCTCATTTCGGCATCTCGTCGCTCGCGTTCCAATCTGACTCGCAAGTGTTCGGGCACGTCCTCGGTCGTGATCGGTTTGAGGATTTCGGGCACTTTCGTCTCGCGCACGTACACGAGCATGTACGCGTTCGTGAATCGCTTCATCGCGCCTTTGAGTGGAGGTTTCGCTCCGGGGTGCCCACCTTGAGGAGCGATCGCTGGGTACCCTCCTCCGTTCGGGAGCAGCGACTCGCCTCCAAAGTTGTCCTCGAGCACCTCGCGCTCGGTCACGGGTACGACTCGATCATCGTCGAATCTCAACCAGCGACCGTCGGCGGAAGGTTTGATCAGGACAAAGTAGTGACCGCCGTGAACGTCTCCCGAGTGGACGAGAACTCCATGCAGCTTGTAGTTGTACGGTTCGGATCGGTCGGCCTTTGCGTCGAGGTAGGGTTCAAGGTCGATCTCGAGCGGGAATTCATGTCGATCGTTGATCTAGCGAAGTAAAGCGATACGGGTTCCGGTCAGCATGAATTCTCGAAAAGCGAGAAGCGTTCAAACAGGAGAAAAAGGAATGTCGTACTTTGACGTTTTGATCTCGCTGCATGTCGTATTCGAACCTCTTCAATTGAAGGTGCAGGACCGGAGGGAAACTCTCAAAGATGACTCCCTTCTTGGCGTCTTGCAGTCCGAAGCCTTCCGCATTGTACTTGTTCTCGCCTTCGAGCGTCTCGACTTGGATGTAATCCTTGAACGATTCCTCGAGGTTGGACAGGTTCTTGACATTCAGTTGAATGTCTGGAAACGCGCAGTATCAGATACTGTCCCTAGCGCAGTATGGGAAAGAAGGTGTGTCGCCTGGAACGTACCGTAGAAATCCTCAGTCCTGGCCGACTCAAAGTCAATGTCGATGCACTTGACATAACTCTTCATCGTGCCCGAGAACAACCGCTTGATCGCACCATCGGCTTGGGTTCCTTTCATCTTGGTCTCGAGTTTGTCGCACAGGACGCGGTTAAACTCTTGCACGTCGTGTTGCAGGAACGAGTCGAACCCTTTCCATCCGAATGATTTCGTGAGTTCCGTCGTACCGACCGACTGGTCTGAGGTTTGAAGGTTGTAGAACACGCGTTGCAGTGCCAGGGGGACCGTGTCGGTCGTGTCGTCTTCGGTCGGGATCTGATACACAGCCTGAGAAACCACGAGACCAGATCAGCTCGAGAGAACCTCGTCCGTTCCAAGCAGTGTTGGCGTACCTCTCGGAAGGTGTTGGTGAGGAAGAGGGATTGCAGGAGAGAGTTCATGTAGCACGTCGCTCCTTGGTTCTTCAACCCGACGTGACCAGTAGCCTTTTTCGAATCGTAGCTGAGGCGCAAAAGAACGTTAGTGGTGGAGTGACGAGATTGCCAAGGAAGATGGGAGTGCGTACTTGTGGAAGTTGTGCCACAGAACTCCTGTCGGGTCTTTCAGAACTCGAACAAACGCCGTGATGACCGTCTCGTCGTTTTCGATGATCGGCTTGGACCTGCCGTCGGTCACCGAGAAGAGTTTCCTCAGTTCGACAAACCTCGTGAATCCCCAGTCTTGCTCCTCGTTCGTGAACCGGTGGTGAGCCTCTGTTTAATTCGCACGCGCGCGGTAAGTCAGCGACGATTCCTGGTAAAGCCACTGCAATGACGAGAGACTCACGCGACTGGATGTAGACAGTCGGGTCGTGTGGGTTCGAGATCGCTAGACAGAACTGCGCGCAAACGTGCCAGCCTTCGCTCGCTTTTTGGTCGCCATAGTTGAGGTACACCGACACCATGTCGTTCGCCTGTCCGTTCGAGTTGCCCATCGGGAACAGCAAAATGTTCCACTTGTGCCCGCCGCAACTGAACTCGGGCGAGGTCGTCTTCTTGTCCATGCGGCGGTAGTCGGAAAGGTTCCACGTAAAGACGGTGAAGTCCTCGACCTGTTCGCCCATGTCGGACAGATGTTTTGATGCGAAGGCCTCTGCAGAGCACCGTGTATGCGAGTGAGTGTCTGGGCAAGACGGGTACCGAGAGAAGAGGGAGGGAACAGAGATTCCTGGGGCCGTACCATCGGTCACGGCGACGATCTGGTTCGGATCGACTTCCATGGGTGCGCCTGCAGGGTGAGTGCCGTTCTCGTGCTGCGCGGGGTGGAGTTGCGGTGGATCGAGGTGGATCGGGTGTGGTTGCGGGTCGTGATCGTCTGCGCGAACGAGATGCGGTGCTTGGCCGCTTTCGGGCGAGACGCCGTCGATGAGCGGGTCCTGTGATGGAACGACGGGGGTTAGTCGGAGGGAGATGGACCTGGACGAGAGGCCAAGTGGAGAGCGGCGAGGATGATGACGAAGGAGAGCGACGGGCCCTCGCACTCGGCAGTCATGCCACGCTGATCTCCTGGTCGTCGGCTGAGAGACACTGCTTACCATGGGCAGGGTAATGCCGAGGCGGAGGGTTGGCAAGAAGCGGGGAGCGATACGAACGGGCGGAGGCGGGCGCCGAGAGGGGACCTGCCGAAGCGATGCGCTGCTACAACCGCGCTAAACAGAGAGCGAGTTGAGGGGTTTGGACTGTTTCCCTGCTCGTAGACGAGGGTGCGCCTTGCAGGAGCGGTAAGAGTTCGTCTCGAACGTTGAGGTAACGAGAACGACAATATCGCGCGCTCGGCATCATCTCTCTCTTGCGAACCTCGGAATCAGCGGAAAGTCTACATGATCATGTAACGAGACCCCTCGCTCAACTGAATCGGACAGGTCGAAAAATTAAAGTTTACACTCGAACGCGTCTACTTGCTGTCCTGACCCCGTTGGATCTCGCGCGGCCACGCTTGCGCCATTTCCTTCGATCCGACCGGGAACGGCAGCGTCTTGATCCCCTCGAGCACCTCGCCCTTGGCGAGCGAGAGACCCTTCTTTTCGCGCTGCTGCACTTTCCATCCCACCTTCTTGAGCGCGTCCGTCACTCGCACGAACGCTCCTGGTGCACCGGGTACAGCTCCACGCACGTACAACACGTTGAGTGCGAGGTCGATACGCTCGACCTGCAAGTTTTGAGTCGTAACGTTCTTGCCCCCCATCCTACCTGCCATCTTCTTGCCGGGCCACACCCTACCCGGATCCTAGTGAACGCACAAAGTGCAAGCAAGCACATCGAAAGGGTAAGCGGTGTGGATTAGGCGCGACTTGTGTAGAGTTTGCGCGCAAAACTCACCTGGTGCTGTCCAGTCGAACCGTGCGAACGGTGCGAGATCGAAGTACCGTGGGTTGCTCGCAGTCCTCGGAACCCGTGACGTTTCATGACTCCCTGGAATCCTTTACCAATCCTGCGAAAAGGCGCGGGTGAAAGGGCGTCAGACCAGTTCCGCAGCGGCTAGCACAGCTCGCGCAACTCACGAAGGTGCCTGCACATCAATGTGCTGACCCGGCACAAAGTGTGCTGCCGAGATCTCGGTGCCTGTGTACGATCCAAGACGAGTGAGCAAAAGGGAAGTAATGGGCGTTCCCTCAGGATGGGCGTACCTGCAGGCACGAGCGCGTCCTCGGTCACGTCAAACTCCATCATTCGCATCTTGCTCTCGGTACCGTGCTTGCGGAACTGTCCGAGCAGGGCGTTGCTGGTCGTCTTGTCCTTCCTGGTCGAGCAGCCGACAATCACCGTGTGCCGCTCGGGCGTTTTGAGGGTTGCCGGATACGTCTGAGACGAGATTACCTGGGTCGAGTCGAGCTGCCAAGAGCGAGTCGAACGTTCAGTAGGGGTGGATGGGTAAATGCGAAGGAGAGAAGAGAGACTGACTTGGAGGACGGTGACAGGCACGCGGTTGCCGTCTGCGTTCCACAGTGCAGTCATACCATGCTTCCTCGCGATGACTCCCGTGCGCTTCGACGTCGGTGTGAACGAGGACGAGACGGATTGCGGTTGTTCGCTCGCGGCGGTTGCGAGGGTGCGGATGATCGCTTGCCGACTGCTCGAGCCGGGTTTGGCGATCGAGAGTATCCGCATGGACTGAGTGAGGGACTGCATTGTTGGATGGAGAGAGTGTAGGGCAGCGAATGCGGTTCGAATCGATCGCAGCTCTTTCTGATCAACCTCTCAATCTACTCAGCTTTCCACGATGACCGGACCCGCTCTGCATCCCGGTAGGTATTGGTCTAGGGCTCAGTAACGATAGTACATGCTCTAATCCGAGCCGAGCGGGAATAGATACTTCTTCAACCGTGTACTCGCTCCAGGGTCTCGTCCTCAAGTTCGACACTCTCGAATCGATCCAACCGTACCTCGACCAGCTTGCTACCGTCGAGAATCTCGAAGAAGTCCGGTTCGGCGGCAACACTCTCGGTGTCGAGGCCTGCCAAGGCGTCGCCAAAGTACTCGAGTCGAAGAAATCCCTCAAGGTACGTACCCTTGATCTCGTGGGTTACGACACACTACGATGCTGACTCGGACGCGCTCCGTGCTTTCGACAGATTGCCGACTTTTCCGACATCTTTACCGGTCGATTGATCTCCGAGATCCCTCAGTCTCTCCGGGCATTGTGCACGGCACTGTTGACCCTGCCTGCTCTCGTCTCGGTCGATCTCAGCGACAATGCATTTGGAGGTCGATCCGCCGAACCCATGTACGAAACAAATTCGCCTTTCTTCTCCTCTCGAGTCTCTCGTTTCCTGATGCCGTTGTGTTGATTCGGGGTCGCAGGTTGGAGCTCATCGCAAACGCACCGGCACTGCAAGTGCTCAAACTGAACAACAACGGTATGGGTCCTCAAGGAGGCGAGATGATTGCTGGCGCACTGTACGAGAACGCCCAAAAGGCGCAACGGGAAGGCAAGCAGAGCAGCCTGCAAGTTCTCGTGTGTGGTTCGTCTACCGGCCCCTTTCCAAAAGCCCCAAGTGTCATGTTTCTGATCTTGATGGGGGGAAAAAACAGGTCGAAACCGATTGGAGAACGGTTCGGCACCGGCATTCGCGAAAGCGTTTGCCGCTCTGCAGACGCTCAAAGAGGTCCGAATGCCTCAGAACGGAATCCGCATGGAGGGTATCGAAGCGATCGTGACGGGACTGCAACAATGCAAAGGTCTCGAGTATCTAGACCTGCAGGACAACACGGCAACCGAGAAGGGTTCGAGAGCGATTGCCAAGAGTTTGCCTTCGTGAGCGAAAACACCTTTGTATCGTGACCCCACCAAGTTACAGTCGCTGACCAGATCTCCATGCGCGTACCCTTTTCTTTCTGTAATTGCGCAATTAATCGATGGGACAGTTGGCCGAGTCTACACACCCTCAACCTCTCTGACTGCCTACTCCGACCACGCGGAGGACTCTCAATCATGAACACTCTCCTCGCTTCGTCTTCGCCCAAGCTCGCTACCCTCAAACTTCAATCGAACGAATTGTCGGCCCCTTCGATCCTCGTCCTTGCCCAAGTGATTGACAAGTTTGGTGACAACCTGCAACTGCTCGAATTGAACGGCAACTATGGACAGGAAGATGACGAGTGCTATGTCAAGGTGCGAGAAGCGCTCGCCAAACATGACAAGGAGGACATCCTCGACGAGTTGGACGAGCTTGAAGAGTTTGACGAGGACGAGGAGGAAGAGGAGGAGGAAGAGGAAGAGGACGAGGATGACAAGGAAGAGGAAGCGCCTGCCAAGAAGCAGGAAGACGGCGATTTGGCCGATCTGATGAACAAGGTGCACATCAAGTAGAAACGAGTCGATCCCTCTGAGCGCATATTACATTCTTGGCGGTCCCTCAGTCTACTTACTCTTTCTCTCTCTCTCAACTGTCTTTCGTATCTATACCTGTCAACTATCCCTTGATGCTCTCGCTGTTAGACTCTACCCGAGAGTCCGTAATAGCAACTCCAGGTGAACTTGGTCTCCTTCGTCGCTCCCATCACCTTGAACTGCACACGGTCACGAGGGGCGAGGTCGATAAAGTTGTCGCTCAGCTTGACTTGGTCATCGTTGGTCGAGAGTACGAAACCTTTGACCGGATGATCGGAAGCTTCGAGCGTGACAACTCCCTTGAGCGGTGACACTTCGATCGAAAGCTGCAAGTCCCGCTCCGTTCGCGCAAAGTCGAGGTATTTGAATCTGTCGGGATGGTACTGTCTGAGCTCTGTTTCTCCACGCTGGCCCAAGTCTCCTTTGGCTGAACTCACGGCTCGGGCCATGCGATCGTCCTCGATACGAGTCGTCCTTCTGAATCGAAAAGTCTCGCAAGGAGGAGCGTTCGGACCGTTTCGCCTTCTCGGACGTCTTCTGAGATTCGGATCTTTCTCAATTCTTGCGAGCGATTGTGACCCAACTTCACCATTTCCATCTCTTGTAGTACTCGTCTCCCGGTGCCAAATTCGAACGACTCGACTACGAGCTTGAATTCCTGCTCGAGTTGCGCTTGATCGAGGGTGGAGGTACTGACCCAAACGTCAACGAACGTCTCGCCGCTCGAGCAGGTATCTGACGAGCGATCACGGTTCGCATTCTTTGTATAGCGCTTCGAGCCGAGAGCGATTGGTGCGAGAGCTCGCTTGATGGCAAAGTACTGTGCATCTCGGCACTTCATCAGTTTCATCCCCCAAGTTCGAGTTTTTCTCTATTGAGACTGATAGAACACTGACAGCGGGTTTCGGTCGGAGAAAGTAGTCCACGATTGACCAGGAAGTACACGGCCACTGAGTCGAGTCTACGATCAGCCCTCTCCCATGAAGACTTGGCCCCAGATTCTTAAGAGAAGACGCACCACATCGTTCAACTGCCATACCAAGGCACCTGCACAGTATGCCTTGTCGACACCTCCTCGGAAGAGTCTCCTCCAACCTGAGAACGCAGTCGCGAGCGCTTCGGCCTGAATGAATTGCGTCGCATAGATGTAGCCCGGCAAGGTGTTGTCTAACCGAATATTCTCGGCAATGTAACCCGCGAGTCTACGTTCATGTCCGGCAGCTGGATGAATTCAGGGATGAGTTTGGATACTCGGCAAAGATCGTCCCTGTTCCACGAACCCTTGTTGTGGGCATCCATGGTCCTAGATTGCGGGTATGCCTCTTGCTGATCTCCATTCAGGAAATACTCGATAGTCTGAGGATGCGGAGCTGCTTGCATACCTGACGACGACGAGGCTGAAGCTTCAGCTCTGTTCGTCGGAGGTGTAATGTTTAGAGGCAACACACCAAATTCGGATACGAAGCGGCCACTGAGCACGGGATAATCTTGGTACGGAGCCTGAACCTGGAGACAGAAACAGAGTCAGTGCTGAATGCAAGTCTTGCAGGAAGGCATGGAAAGAGGGAGATTGCTGGCTTACTCCATGCCAGACGTCCCATTGATGCCTATGCACCAGAACCCATTAGCTATTTTTCACTGTTCAGCGGGCTAAGGGACTCACAGGTCCCCAATCGTGGGATCGCGAGTCGTTTTGCCGCCGTAGGGTGACGCTGGCCAGTAGACCGCATCGCTGAGCTCGCGAACAAGCGCAGGCAGTACTCTTTCGTATAGTTCGCGCGCCGGAAAGTTGGTTTTCTGCGTTCTAAGTGTCAGCGTGACCCGCTCATAGCTGATCTTGGGGGAAAGCACTGACGCTCCAATCTCCTGGCGAGCGTGTATACCAGGAAAGTCAGATTCCGCTGACAGGCGCAAATATAAAAAGCGTACCTTCGTGATCGTCTGGGTCATACTCGAGCTTCTCTGCTTCAGCCACTTGACTGCGGGATGAAACCACAACCTGTGAGTGGACTGAAAGAGTAAGGGTAGGGCGGGCGGAATACTGACTAGTCCTCGTTGTTCCCAGCAAAGAGCGCCAGACAGGGGTGCGAGCGCAGGCGAGTAATGTTGTCGATCGCTTCCTGCTTGACAGACGCAATGAACTCTGGATAGGCCGGATAGGCCCCACAGGCAAACATAAAGTCTTGCCAGACCAAGATGCCGAGCTCGTCCTGGAAGCAAGGATGTAGCAAGAGCTGAGGTCAATGCCGTATATGTCCGCTATGTCGTGCAGGAAGCTTTGGCTCACGCAGAGATCGTAGAATGTGTCGTGCTCGTAAGTTCCGCCACCCCAGACTCTGATCATTTGCTGGTTGCTCTCGACGAGGAGTTCGAGCCACTTTCGATAGCGATCCGGCGTCGCGTTCGTGAGAACAGAGTCGATCGGAATCCAATTTGACCCACCGACAAAGAACGGTACATTGTTGACGCGGAAGCAGAACGACATTCCCGGCGCATCGACGAGTGGGGCTTGCACCACTTCAATTCGACGGAAGCCGACTTTGCGCTTGACTGTATCGAGGATCACTCCGGACCTGGTATCGACAAGTTCGACCTTGATCGAATAAAGCGGCTGTCGCCCCATTCCAGTAGGCCACCACAGCTCGACCTCTCCATCATCGAAGCCGTGGCTGCACAGGTTTACTTCGTCTGGAGCAAAGGACTTCTTCAGGAGAGTAGCTCCACACGGTTTCAGGAACGTGAGTGTGACGGCATGCATCGGCGAGGCATCTGCAACTTGCCAATGCACGCGGATGAGTGTTTTCAGGTCGGCGTCAACGGTGGCGCGTGGCCAGCTGTGCTCGCACGTCTTCAGTGCTGTTCTTGTAGGAGGACTCGTAGATCTATGGCTCAGAACTTACAAGTCGTAAATGCGCGCGGTGTAAGTTTCGATCCACACTGGACGCCACGGTCCAGCTGTTGCATTCGTCGTGAGCTTGGAGAGACTTGACCGTGATGGTATCATACGAACCTGTCATGATCACAGGTCCCCAGTCCCATCCGTAATTGAACCCGGCTTTGCGGACAAACAGTCGTGAAGGATCTCCATTCCAAGCTGGCCAATGATTGCCGGGCCCGAGATGCTGCGCTTCGAGCTGTCGCCCACGCCGAGCAGCAGACTCGAACACAATGTGCAGTGTGTTCTTGGCCTGCAGGAGCTCCGTTACATTGACACTATTCCAGTTCGAAGATTGTCAGTGCCAGGATGAAGTCGGTGAAGCTTTGGAAAGTCTGAGAAAGTGCACCGATGCGATTGGAACATGTTGTCTGTTTGTAGGATTCTGGACTCATTGACTGCGAAATCGATCAGACCTTCGATCAAGGAATTGGTGCGGTAAAGGCCTCACGATAAATCGTTGCGAATGTGTCAAGACCGTCAAAACAAAGGTCAGACTGCTCTTTCATCGAGCTACCGTTCCATTCGAAGCTGCAGCGATAGATCCAGTCGCGTTCTCCGATCCATTGGACGCGCTGACACACGACTAGTTGGCTGTGTTTTCCTGAGGAGCGACACGACTTGGACATACCTCCTCGTTACGACCGAGAAACGGATCCGGTCCTCCAGCCTTCAGTAGTTCTGCGTGTATCTGGCTTGGGAACTGTGTGCACGGGCGAAAGTCGTTGGCGCAAGCTAGTCGTGCCGAGAGATCGGGTGGATGTGGGGGCGCCTGCTCAGATGGTGAAGACGGCTGATCCTCGATTTTTGCGTACTGCCATGTGGCTGTGGTGAGCTTCAAATGCTTGTGACGCATCGGATAGGGGCCGATCGAATGAAACGGAAGTAAGAAGCGGAACGATTCGATCTCTTTTGAGATCTCTTCGAACTTAGCATCGGCATGTTGTTCATACTGAGCCTCTTGGCTAGGTGCAATATTCGACGGACAAGCCTGACAATCTCCAATCCTGATTCAACCTCTTTCAATTCACCGATTAGCATTGGAGTAGATTTTTTTTTTCAATCAAATTCAATTCAATTCAGTTCGATTCCATTTGATTCAATTCAATTCAACTCAATTCAATTCAGGTTGATACAGTATAGAGGAATTGAGATCTCCCAAACAACACGGCACAAAACATTACTAAAGTATAGGCAGAAGAAGCACTAGTCCAAATCCCCTGAAGCCTCACGGGATCCAGCTCATTTCGTTTCCTACTAAATAGACTCCTTGTACTCGACGTGTTCGAGCGATTGCGTTTTGTCACCCTTCTCGAGCTGGCTTTCATTGACGACAGTGTCGCCGAGAGCGTCCGCTCCATCGAAAATAAGGGCGACTTCCTCGAGAGTGCGTCCCTTGGTTTCAGGGAATTTCCAGACAATGATCGTGAGGAGGACGACCAGGATAGCCCAGAAAACCCAGTAGTACTTCCAAGAAATCGCTTCAAGGCCTGTGGATTTTTCGAACTCTGTCAGTGGACAAGTCACGGGAAGAAGAAAGGAAATGAGATAATTTACCGACGGGGTTCACGAACTGGTTGAAAACTTGGGTGATGTTTTGCAGCCATACGAAGAGACCCATGCCCGACGAACGAAGAGAGTAAGGAAGAATTTCGGTAGAGTAAGAGAAGGAGAGAGGGGTCCAAGCGACACTGGCACCACAATGATAGTGAGTTCCGGTGCTGGAAACAGGCACGACAACAGGGCCGGAACTCACTCGTAAGCACCGAAGCACAGGAAAATCATGACGATGACTCCGTAGCCCATACCGGCCGAGGCGGTCTTCTCGTACGTAGCACTGAGAGCGATGAGAATCGAGTAGGAAACGAGCATCATGGCAGTGGCGTAGATCCATAGGGGTCGACGTCCAAACTTTTCGCAGGTCAAGGCACCGAAGAGAGCCAAGAACAGGTTGTAGATGTTGAGACCCCCGTTGATCGCAGTTTGCTGAGCAGCCGAAGTGACGCCGATCGTCTTGAGCACGGGAGCAAGGTAGTAAGAGAAGAGTGAGACACCGTTCGTCTATAGCCACGAGAGCATTGTCAGCCTGCTGCCGTGAGAAGTAAAAGCTACCAGAATCCTCACTTGCGAACCACAGGCGACAGTGGCGATGAGCAAGAGCCTGTGTCGGTTTCCAGGAGTCGAAAGGAAGGCAGAGAAGCCCTGCTTGTTGACCTTTTCGCGCTCGATCGCCTCTTCAATCTCTTCGATCTCTTTGAGTACGAGCGGGTCGTCCATCGATCCGTTGGCATGGTGCGAAGCGAGCATCTTGTGAGCTTCTTCACGGCGTCCCTTTGCGATGAGCCAACGCGGTGACTCGGGAACGAGGATGATGAGACCAGCGAGGAAGATGATCGGACCGAGGCACTGGAGCAGAGTGACCAATCGCCAATTCCAGTCACCCATGTCCGTTCGCTGCACCACAGCGTATCCGGTCCATGCAGCGACGGTCGAGCCAGTATAGTAGGCGGCTGGGGCGAGAAATAGGATTAGTTGAGCGTTCTAGACAGGCGGAGAGGGATACTTCAAGGCTTACTGAGGAAAAGGGCACCACCAATGGATCGAAGCCGAGGGTGGAGGATCTCGTTCAAGAGGAGATTGGCGCCGAGGACAAGAAGGGAACCAGGAGTACCCACGAGGACTCGACCAGCAATGAGCATACCTTCGTTCTTCGCAAGTGCGCCGACGATGGCTCCTGCGATGACGAGAAGAGCTCCGATACCAGCCGAGTATCGTCGACCGATGGCGTCACACGAGTAGGAGAAGAACGGCAGGAGGACGAGGGCTGGCAGATAAGCCGAAGCCGAGAAGAGTCCGAGGCGCGTGCCGGCAGGATTGTTGAAGTAGGCTTGCCAGCTCGGGAGGGACTGGCAGGTGTTAAGGTAGGATCCGTCGTAACCGAGAGCGAAGGATCCAAAGTAGCAAACGGTAGCAGCCTGTCATTTACGTGGGCGGAAGAAGGTCAGAATGCAAGGATATTCTAAGGGATGCAAAGCGAGGTACGAGCGTACGAGCATGTTCTTGCGCAATGACGCATCCTTGTACCACGACGAGTTTGTGTTGTTCGGAATGCTTGCGAGCGTCGCCATGTTCTACGATACGACAAGAGGAGTGGAGAAGATGAGGAGGAAGAGAAGGACGTCGAAACCCTGGGGCCCTTTCTCAAGCTTCTGGCGCCCCGTGCCACTAAAGGTCACGGAAGGGAATTGCGCCGATGCGTGGTCGCTCGATCAGTTGAGCGGAATGCGATCGAAGCTTCCGAACTTGAAGGCGTTCCAACTTCCGACCCGAAAGCCACCTTCTCGGTACAATACGCACTGTACGTAATGTGAATCACGTCCTTTGTGTTCGACATCCGCTGATGCCGGTGATCCCCTTGGCGACGTGGCGGCAGAGATGCGTTCGTCGGCGCGGGTGGGCTTTTTCCTGACCCGAAGCTTGCGCACCGGTTTTAGGCCGGAGACCCGGCGCGACCGAAAAAGGCCGTGGGCACCGGTGGGCGGTGATAAAGTGTGGGCGTCTCAGGGTCGGACCGAAGAAACAGGCCGGCCGTCCTACAAGCAGATCTGAGCAGGCGTGCGCAAGAGCCGCGGCAACCGGTGAATGCAGCAGCTTGGGTGCAGAACAGGACCGAGCCAAGCGCCATGGAGCCAGTGGGGTTACCGCGGCCCGGCCGATCCGGAAGTGTCTGCCGGCACAATCAACGATTCAAGCCGTTGCGTTTTCCGCCTGGTCTTCACTGAACTCTGACAGTGTTAGCGGACCGGCCTGAAAATCGCCCGGCCGGCTTATGGGCGCCGGCCAGTTTTCGCTCGGAAAGCCCCACCGCAAGGAAACTCCACCCGACCGTTCACCCCAGACCTCTCTCTCTTCTATTCATAACAAGCTCACGCCATGACGCAAACAACCAAGTTCGAGCGTATCAACGTCGACGAGGCAATCGAAAAGCTGACAGTAGCAAACAAGATCGCCCTTCTTGGCGGAAAGGTCCGTTTCTGCAGCTTGTTCTGCTTAGCGCGTCCCACTCACAGCTCACACCCATCGCACAGGACTTCTGGACTTTTGAGGATGTTCTCGACGGACCGGTCAAGGTTCCTTCGGTGCGAGTGAGCGACGGACCGAACGGTATCCGAGGCCGCAACTTCTTCAATGGAGAGTGCGTGGTTTTCACCTACTCATAGACGGCCAAATCTTGTGATCGCAAGCTTATTGATCTTGACTGCGCAGACCTGCCTCGTGCTTCCCTTGCGGAACTGGATTAGCTGCTTCGTTCGATGTCGAGCAGCTAACACGGGTTGGCCAAGGTATGTCTCGTAGAACGTCCGCCTGGTCGAGCTTCCCGTTGACATATGTGTCCGAACCGATAGCTCTGGCCGACGAAGCTCGTGCGAAATCGGCTCACGTTGTTCTCGGACCTACCGCAAACATACAACGGTCGCCTCTGGGAGGTCGTGGCTTCGAATCTTACAGTGAAGACCCCCTTCTCTCGGGCCTGATCGCATCGGCCTATGTCAATGGGCTGCAAGAAAAAGGCGTTGCCGGCTGCATCAAGCACTTTGTCTGCAAGTCGCACGGTTCCGGTCTTTGACTTCCGAGTCAGAGCGACTTACCTCCTTTCGACATCTTGAATGCAGGCAACGATCAGGAATTTGAGCGCTTCTCGATGGATTCAGTCGTCTCGCAACGGGCGCTGCGCGAGATTTACCTCGAACCGTTCCGCCTCGCTGTCAAACACGCCAACCCGAAGAGTTTCATGACGGGCTACAACCGTATGAACGGTGTCCACTGCTCGGAAGACAAGGACCTCCTCGAGGGCATCGTCCGAGGCGAGTGGGGATGGGACGGATTGGTCATGTCGGACTGGACCGGTAAATTTCCACGAAATCTGCTCAAGCCTTGGTTCTCAAGTGCTGACCCCGTGGTATGCCACAGGTGTTTACTCTGTCGGCGAGTCCCTGAAAGCTGGCCTCGACGTCGAGATGCCTGGCCCTCCTGTCATGCGCGCCGCTCAGGTTGCCCGAGCCTTGGCTGGCGAAAAGCTCTTTGTCGAGGACATCGACAAGAATGTTCGACGCGTGAGTCAAGCAGGACCCGTCTTGCGCCAAATCCGATTTTGAGCTGACCCGAGCGCAATCTCTAAAAAGATCCTTGACCTCGTGAACTATGCCATCGACTCAGACATTCCCTTTTACACCGGCGAGGACAAGGTCGACACTCCTGAGCTACGAGCCCTCCTGCGCGAGGCTGCCGCGAACGCCGTCGTGCTCCTCAAGAACGACATCGACTTTCTCCCTCTCTCGTCATCCAAGCCCAAGTCGATTGCCGTCATTGGCTCGAATGCCAAGGTCGCTTTCCCTTCTGGAGGTGGATCCGCTTCGCTCGCATCGACCTACACCGTTTCTCCTCTCGAGGCAATCGAGTCGCAGGCAAAGGAAACCGGCGCCAAGGTCGAATTCGCCATGGGCGTCGCCGCTTTCCGCTGGGTCCCTCTCCTCGACCCTTACCTCAAGTCTGCCCGTGTTGAGGTCTTCAACGGTCTGCCCAAATCCGATTGGTTCACCCAAACGTCGGCTGAGCTTTCGAAGCCCGACTTTTCCGTTGGCACTGCTTCTTCCCTTTGCTTCATGATCGATGGCATTCCCTGGGACACCCTTGCCCGACAAGTCCATTGCCGCGTATGTATTCCTGTCGATCTTTTCTCGTCTTCACAGGCTGATCGTCTAGTTGATCCTACAGTACGTCGCCGACTTCGTGCCCGATGTGTCGGGCAAGTGGACGTTCGGGTTGGGCTCGATTGGCCAGAGTTCGCTCTTCATCAATGGCGAGCGTGTTGTCGAGAATGTCGAATCTTTCCGACCAGGAGAACTCTTCTTCAACATGGGATCGGACGAGCGACGAGGCGAGTACACCGTTGAGGCCGGCAAGACCTACAAGCTCGAGCTTCGACAATGGCTTGACCCCAGCAGTCTCGGAGCTTCCCCCTTCTCTTTCAAGGCTTCGTGGCGTCTAGGCGGATTCCCGACCATCGTAGCCGAGAAGGCCAGGCAGGAAGCTGCCGACCTCGCCAAGAAGAGCGATGGTGAGCAAAGTATTGCGCTTCCATCCGTCAGTACCAGGGTCACTGATACCCCACTTGCTCGATAGTCGCCGTTCTTGTCATTGGTACCAACCCGGATTGGGAGAGCGAGGGCTTTGACAGAAAGGACATGAAGTGAATGACAAGTCTCAAGCCTCGAGTTCGATTCGTGCTGACTCTCTTCCTCCTCGCTCAGATTGCCCGGAGAGACCGACGCGCTCGTCAAGGCGGTGCTCGCAGCCCAGCCCAAGACGATTGTCGTGAACCAATCGGGCACTCCCGTCGACATGTCGGCTTGGATCGCCGACGCGCCCACCGTCTTGCAAGCGTTCTTTGGAGGTAACGAGCTCGGCAACGGAATCGCCGATGTCCTGTTTGGCAAGGCAAACCCAGCCGGAAAGCTGCCGCTCACCTTCCCGGCTCGTATCGAAGATTCGCCCGCATACCACTCGTTCGGAAACACCGGGGAGACCCCTGGAAAGATTGTCTATGGCGAGGTGAGTCCACATTACCTTGCGAGACTCTTGCAGGAACACTCGCTGACCTCTTTCTCTTGTATTCCGCACAGGGTATCTTTGTCGGCTACCGACACTTTGACCGTTCGTCGATCGCCCCTTTGTTCGCCTTTGGTCACGGTCTCTCGTACTCGAAATTCGAGTTCTCCGGACTCGACCTCTCGTCGGTTTCGCAAGACGGCAAATTCACGGCGTCGTTCTCGATCAAGAACACTTCATCGGTCGACGGTGCCGAAGTCGCGCAAATTTACGTCGCAGCCCCGACCGAGAACCACATTGTTGCGCCCGTCAAGGAACTCAAGGCGTTCAGGAAGGTGACACTCGAGGCAGGAGAATCGAAGCAAGTCAAGGTCGAACTCGAGAAGGAGGCGTTTTCGTACTGGAACGAGAGGTTCGGCAAGTGGGTTTGCCCGGCCGGTACCTACAAGGTTCACGTTTCGACCAGTTCCGCCAAGGACGCCGTCAAGCTCGAGGGCGAGGTCACGCTCGAGAAGGAGCTCAGGTGGATTGGTCTCTGAGCGAATCTCCTGATTTAGATACGACCGTTTCTTGTCCTCCTTACATGCTCTTCCAAGGACAACCACATTTTCAGGTGTATTGGGGTTCCCTTTCGCAGTACATATCGCAGTAAATTTCAGTAGCAATAGATGCAGTTTAAGCAGTACCTTTTTCTTTCCTTGCAGAGGGTTTCTCTCCTGCCTGATCGTTCTCGTCATAAACCGAGCACAAAGAGAGTCTGAATGCTCTCTGATGAAGCCAGTCTCGAAATTCCACTAATGAGGTTCGTCAACTAATGGGAACATCAAAGGCTCGTGCACCATTTCTTGTCTCTCTGGGGCTTGCTGGTCATTATCGATGCCGAACCCGAAGCCCTTGAGAGTAAGGATGACCTACTTATCACTAACAACTCCGAGATACAACCCAAAATGCGCTCGCACAGGCGAACCGGAGCTGTCGAACGTCTCGAAAGAATTGCGCGAAGACCTCAAGGTTGATTCTTCTCGGCAGGAGTTTGAGGCCGATTTGGCCACTCTGCAGAACGTCCTCAGACTGTTCGCTGGACTCGAAGATCCAATGCGCAAGCTATAAGATCAGAGGAGATGAACGTCGACACCGATTGCCAATGGGCATACATGGAGGGTCACCGTGACTACTTCCTGAAGAACCAAGAGTACCTCAAGACTCAGGTTGGCAACCCCGACGGCGCAGACAAGCCGAACAAGAA
>NW_027481696.1:0-41922 GCF_050403365.1 Sporobolomyces koalae
CCCTAACCCTAACCCTAACCCTAACCCTAACCCTAACCCTAACCCTAACCCTAACCCTAACCCTAACCCTAACCCTAACCCTAACCCCCTGCAGTCGTGGAAAGCTTTATTCGAAGGACACGCAGAGAACGTACAAAGCGAGCAGAGCGCAGGGTGCACCGGCGCAAGAGACAAGTACGAAGCGACAAACGCCCAGTCCCAGCGCTCCGAGTCGAGTCGAGTCGAGTCAAGAGCGCGCAACGAGCGGAGAGAGTCGAGTACAGGGTGACGCCCGAAACACGAACCGCGAGTCGAGACGTGCCCGGACGGCACCGCAACGCTGGTCAAGTCTGCTGGACTGTGAGCGAGGGTGTTCCGAGGCGAGCGCTGGTGCTACGACGCAGTCGTGGTCGAGAACGGAGACGTGGTTCGAACAACGACACCGGCGTCGTAGGTAGACACGAGGAAGACCAGAGGTTCACTGAACGGTCAAGGGCGACGAGGACAGAACGCCGAGGTCCCTAAGACGGTGTAGAAAGACCACAGCGAAGCAAACGTGACACAAGCGGCGTGTTGCGAGCGGTGCGTAAGGTCAAGGAGCTGCGAGAGAGCGGGCGGGAACGAGGCAGTCCGGCCACTCCACCGCTACGAGCCCTGCGAGTCGTGTCAAGAGCGCTGACTGAACGAGCCGAGAGAGTCGAGTGCGGGGTGACGCCCAAAACACGAACCGCGAGTCGAGACGCAAGACGCGGGCGTGAACGGCAGCGCAACGCTGAGCAACTTCGTCCGACTGCGTGCGAGAGTGTACCAAGTCGAGAGCGAGTGCTGCGAGGCGAGCGGGGTCGAGAACGGCGTAGTGGTCGAACAGCGAGAACGGCGTCGTGGTTCGGCGCGAGGAAGGCGTCTTGGTAGACGCGAGGAAGTACAAGGCGACGGCGCGAGGGCAACTAACCCGTGTCGAGTGCAGAGCTGGTAGAGAGCGGGGTCGAGCGAGGGCGAGAGGAAG
Organism: Sporobolomyces koalae; assembly: GCF_050403365.1. Lineage (NCBI taxonomy): Eukaryota > Fungi > Basidiomycota > Microbotryomycetes > Sporidiobolales > Sporidiobolaceae > Sporobolomyces > Sporobolomyces koalae. Next base: position 986 of record NW_027481696.1, read on the forward strand.
AAGCGTGCTGAGAGAGCAAGTCGACGAAGACCGGTAGCAGAGTTACAGTCTGGCTGGTGTAAACAAGCTCCCGCAGGACGGCGACGTGAAGGCCAGTTCGACGCGGGTAGAGACGACTGGGACAAACTAGCGCCGGCTTGCTGCGTCACACGCTTGGAACCGGCAGCTCTCCGCTTACTACCTCCTCGCCTCGCTCTTTCTGCCCCGGTCTTGGACTCGGTTTGAACTCGAACTCGGACTCGGCAACACGGACTCGGCAACACTGGGCAAGACCTCCCGGACTGACTCCCTTTCCTGCGTGTCCGCTTCCCAACGACCCAAACGCCTTGACAACCGCGAGCGCCCAGCGTGCTTGTAGCTCAAACCCGCTGTACGTACTTCTACAGGAGCGGGGAAGGGCTTCCGCTTCGTGCTACACATCCTCGACTCGGAACCGTCCTTGCGACTCTTCGCTGACGACTAGCTCAGGAGGAACAACCCTCGTTCCCTTCTGTCGACCTGAAGCTTTGCCGTTCTGGCTAGGCTCACCTTGCTCCTGGAGTGGCCGCAAACGGAAACGCGATTTCTTGCGCTCGCTCTGACCACTCTGTCCAACGCTTTGCTTCCTCAGCTCTCTTGTGGTACTCGCAGCTTTTCACAAGCACTGCTCCTGTGCTTGCTTTCAGAACCGGTGAAGCTTTCGCTTGCTTCGACGTTGTCTTTGTTACCCTCCGACTTTTGACTCGTGAGACTCGACTCTCTCCCTCTCTCCCTCTCTTCGGTCCCCGACTTTCAACTCTCGACTTGCGCAGCGCACGCCGCTTTCGCCACCTTCTCCCAACTCAAGGAAACGCCTTCCCTCTGCGTGACAACCCCCACCGGCCGGTCACAAGGCTGCCAACGTGCCCTCTTTCGCGACAACCACTTTGACCGACGCTCTGCTGACTCGGCTGTCTCTTCGTTCTCCTCGTGACAACTTGCCCTTCGCACGGTGTTGAAACCTTGGCTCGGTCGCGCGTCACAACAACGCTGCAAGCGACACTGTCCGACTGACCTCTCGTTCCAGTTTTGGCTTCCCTCACGCTTTGCCCCCCTCCCCGGTCGCTTCCTTCTCTGGCACAGTGCAGAGCTGTTCGCGAGAAACAAGCTGTCTCGCTGTGCGGCTGTGTTTCCCTCGGGCGCCTGTGAGCACCGCAAGAACCACTGCTGCTCGAGCTCGCTTGAGAAACCCGCGACCAAGCCCCACCTTGAGGTGTTCTTTCGCCTCGCCTTCGCTCGCAAACACGTGGCTGACCTAGAGCTACTGCGCCTCGGTCGAAGCGACTGGCCCAGGTGACTTTGCTCACTGAGCTGCTGGTTCCCCTTTGACCTCGCAAGTACTCCCGCGCTCTCTCTGTCGCTCTGCGCGGCCTCACCGACGACGTCGACGTCAAGCCGTATCAGACGGCGAAGTGCAACACAGCGCCTTGGGAGTTCCTGCAAGCTTTGCAACCGTGTTCGTCTCGGAACCCTCTACTCCCGACGTCTGGCACAGCTTCACCACCCTGAGTTTCGGGTCGCAGCAACAAAAAGATCTCATTTTCCCAGAATGGGTGCGTAAGACGTCAGCGCGCGCACACTGGAAAATCAAGGGCAGCTGAAAAGCAGGCCCAAGTCAGCCTAAAAGCGTTTCGTCGAGAAGTGTTCGAGTCTTTTTTCGCTTGTAAAGCTGCAAGCAAGGCTTGCCTTCTTTGTCTTTCTCTTTTACTCTGTTACAACTCGCTCTGTACTTACCTAGCCTTGCTCACTTGAGTCCAGGTTGCGTTTACCTCGTACCACACCTGTTCTTCTCGTCTCTCTCCGCGATGCTGCTTGAACCGGTCAGCAGCTTCACTGCCTCAAGCTCGCGCTTACGAGGATGCTAGAGCGCCAACACGCCTGGTTTCAACTGGAATTGACTCCAAATGCTTCAACCTCAGAACTCCAACAAAGCCCTTGAGCGCCGCACTCTTTCGTCCTCGCAACTTGCTTACTGATCGACAACGGTGTAGTTGGCCGGTACTCTCAAAACAAGCTCGACGAGACTAGCTCGAGTCTGTTTGTGCTCTTGTTTCGAGGAGTACTCGGATATTGCTTTGTTGAGCTTTGGACAACCTCTCGAGCCACTTGAAGCGTCAAGGTCCTCTTCGCACGAGCTTAAGGACAATTTCAGAGTGCGGTGAAAACATGGTTCCGCTACTTGGCACGCTTGAATTTGGAGCAGAAGCCTCGAAGCTCAAAGAGCCTGCTGGAATGTTGAAATTTTGAAACGTCCGTGCACCAGATTTTACCTGCCGGTTCTCCAGTTCTCAAGTTATGTCGCGTCAAAAGCAAAAACGAGGCTCGAAAACGCTTTGGAAGGAAGTGCCAGACGCAGGAAAGAGGTCAAGGTGCTGATTCGACTCGCAAGGTCAATTCTTGTGGTGTACAGTACCCTGGCCTGCGCCACGACGTGACTACATGTATCGCGCAGAAGAAACCCTGGTAGGATCACGCTAGTGTAGGGCTCGCGGAGGACACGGCTCGGCACTACGAGCTTGTCGAGAGTTCGAAGGGCTCCTCGAACATGCCTTGCGTCGAGCGCTCCGCTTCAAGGTCTGGGCAACGTGATGCATGGACCCGAGTGCGGCATTCCTAGAGGTTTGAGTGGACGCGTTCTATTCTCGCGTCGCGTGCCGGCGCTCGGACATACTGCAGATCTAGTCTCTCGCTGCGCATTCCGGACGCATTCCGTGTCATCCATACATGCAATCGAGCGAACCTTGCTGTGGGGCTCTAACCGCATCAGGCTGCGAGAGCCCAAACGATGCACGCTAGTCCGCTTGCTGTGCTGAGGCCGTTCTGTTAGGCGCACTTCGGCTCTTGCACCCAATCTTGCTTACCGCTCCCTCTGCTGCCCACTACCGATACACTCATACACGTGAGCTCTACCTCGATGACCTCTCTCTTATAGCCCTTCGGACGCATCACTGATTCTCTGGCACAGCGAGATGTATCTCCTGCGCAAAATTGTCCTCCTCCGCTTCGCGTCCGTCTGTCTCTCTATCGCCGTCGAGGTCCGGCCACACGACGATTCTCGCTCTAACTCCGACAGTCAGCCTCTCGCGAAGAGACGCGGGAAGTGTGCCGATGGTTTTCGCGAGGTCGTCGCCTTCGACGGCGACAACCAAATGACACTATGCCTCCGCGAAGCCACCAAGTCGGAAGCCAGCGGCACCGCATCCGAAGACATTACTTCCATTATTCTTGCGCTAGTCACACTTATCACTGCCGCCGCCCACGCCGCCGTCTTTGTGGAGACCGGGTTGAGACCTCCTGCAACGGCAACGGTTTCGGATGGTCGCCGACTGGCTCGTGGAGGGAAGGAGGATCACATTTCGGAAAACGTGACCATTGGAGGCTTTCAGCTGGAAGTTCCCGGTATCCTTGACGAGACAGGCAGCTCGACAATCAAGTTGCTCGATTTCTACAGGGCGATAGTTGCGAGTAGAAATCGAGCAACTTGATTGTCGAGCTGCCTGTCTCGTCAAGGACGACGGAAACTTCAAGCTCGATGCCTCCAATGATCACGTTTTCGAAATGCGATCCTCCTCCCTCCCTGCGCGAGTTGACCCGTTTCCGGGACCGTCACCGGGCGTCTCAACCCGGTGCCCACAAATACGACGTGTGCGCCGGCAGTGATGAGGGTGACGAGTGCAAGAATGATGGAAGTGATGTCTTGAGATGTAAGGCCGCTGGCTTCCGAATTTGTGGCTTCCCCCAGGCAGAGTGTGAAGTGGTTCTCGCCGTCGTAGGCGACCACCTCGCGAAAACCATCGGCACACTTGGCGCCCCTCTTCGCGAGAGGCTGACTGTCGGGGTCAGAACGAGGATCGTCGTGTGGCCGGACCTCGGCGGCGATAGAGAGACAAACGGACGCGAAGAGGAGGAGGACACTTTGCGCAGGAGATCCATCTCAATGCTCATGGTTGTCTTATCTACGTGAACCGGTGGACGCATTGCCTTGACTGTTCTGTACCCTCCCTCTCGCCGAATCGTAGTATCTGCTGTCAATGAGGGACGTTTTCCCGCTTGTATGTATATGTGAGAGCGTTCCCCTAAGTTACAATACCACGATCTGCTTGAAGCAATCTCGTAATCTCGAGCAACACAGATGAGCTGCAACAATGCGGACGCGTGACAAAAGTAAGACAACATGACTACAGGAAGGAAAAGGTACAGAAAGAGGGTAAAAGGAACTCGACGAGATGATTCATTTTGAGCGCTTGAGCAACCAGCTGACCGTGATGTCCAAGTTGCGCTGGTTCTTGGCGCTGACCGCGTAACAACTTACTTCGCGGTTCGCAATTTGGTCCAATCCGAGTGCTTGGATCACGTCGTTGATGGCAGCATGAGAATCGAGATCACTCTTGTTTGCCAGCACCTGTACATGGAGAGACCTTGTTGTAGCGGTTGCTCGGTCCATCTTGATAGAGGGAATGTGGACTTGCAAGTAGAGGTATGCCTTTCAACCCTTTCTTGTCTAGCAGCGCGGCGAGTTCGTTGCGCGCGATCGGGAAGGTCGAAGGGTCGGCACTGTCGACGACCCACACGATCGAGGTGACGCCGAGGCAGTACCGTTCCCACATGGATCGGAACCGAGGTTGTCCACCAATGTCTAGAGGCAGGCCCCGCAAGCAGGTTCAGTCTTTTGGGAGCAAGAGACAGGTTCATATCGCCTGCTGAATCGCTACTCACCCCACAGTTTCAAGGTCTGGGCGAGCAGAATAAACAACAGCTTTGTTAGAAGGTACAAGCTCTAGGATTGACATTGTCGAGGGAAACTCACGACGTTGCCCTTTTGAATCTTGCGCAGATTGAACCCCCTGTCGAAGGCAAAAGTTGTTTCGTCAGCTTGAGCTGGATTAGATGGGATCATCGAGGAGCCTACACCGTCGGGATCATCTCCTTCGTGAATTCTCCTTTCGCGAGCACATTGACGAGGCTGGTCTGTAGGAAACGAGTTTGCGATGAGGTCATGCTTCTTGCTGATGCGAAGCAAAGATGCGCGGGGCGTGGGGACCGTCAAGTACCTTGCCGGCATTCTGCAGTCCTATGAGCGCGACATCCATCGTGGTGGACCACAGCAGTGACCGCAGCCAGTTGAAGAAGGCGGTTAACATGCTCGAGTCGCGCTCCCAGACCTTGTCTGGTTTCAGTCGAGTTGAAGGTTGGGCACACGAATGAGATGCGGTGTTGCGACTGGGTGCGGTTCGCAGGGTCGGTGGTGGGCGGTGTAGTTGGATGATGAAACGAGTCTCACTTTTGAATCTTGCGCATTTTCTGTCGTCCAAACATGTCGACCTCGCATGCACTGCTGCCAGTAGTCGTGACGACCATTTCGTCGACTCTTGCGTCGCTGCGTACTCCGCCTGCCGCTCCTTCGTCGACCAGCGATGAACCTCGACCGACAACGAGCACAATTCGGAGCGACCTCGTCTCGATCCTGTCACTCGTGTCGCAACAAACGACAAACCTGACCCTCGCGCTGAAACCTCCTGCCGACGAGACTGCCGCGTTCGCGACCCTCGACAAGGTGCGAGAGTTGGTCACGAAATTGCGCTTCCTCGCCGAACTCTTGTCCGCCACCGGCGTAGAGGAACAGGGTGAACTTGCGAGACGATTACGGTGAGCCTACACTCTTTGAGCGGCTGCTTGGGAGAAAAGAGAGAACGAGCTGAGCGATTGACCCTACTATCCTCAGCTGGAGCTTGATCGAATCGCTCGAATCGCTGTCTTCGTTCCTCTCGACTGCACAACCGTTCCTACCCTCGCCCACAACCGAGAACCCGACCTCGACTCCCAATCGCAATCACCTCTTGTCATCGCACAAGACGTTGTGGCAAGTGGTCGACAAGATCAAGTCTGAACTGCCCGAAACTGAACTCGCAGCCGTGCGCACGAGTTGGCAAGACACGATCAATCTGCTTCAAGATTGTGAACAGGAATTGCACGACTTGTCTCTCGAAGCACAAGACGAGGAGGAGGAAGGCCCGGCTCAGGAGGTCGTGCAAGGATGCGCGACCCTGTTGAAACTCTCGCGGGGTCTCGTCAAACGACTCTTGACGCTCACGGCAACTCCACCATTAGCAACAACACCAACACGAGCGGAACGGTTACCGCGACAGTTTGACGAGGTCGAATGGTTGGCGAGCTTGACCCGACTCGTGAAACAGTTGTCCGAGAAAGCGGACGACCTCGCAGTCGAGGTGGACGAGGTCGAACGAGATCTCGTAGAACAGTTGAATCGAGTTGGGGACGAGATTGTCGAGATGCTACGAACCGCGTTCGAGGACCGGTCAGACACGCAGTTGGAACAATGGTTCGATTTGTGGCGAGTGCAACGGGACAAGGCGTTTGACCAGATAGTCGCAGGGTTGGTGTAACTTGTTTTCATCTCGTTTTTCTTTGCAAGAAAAGAAACATGGTACTATAGTGCCCCGAGACTCAACATGGTGCCCAAACTCTGCAGGATACTGTCTCCCATCGCCTTTTCGACCTGTTCCTCGAGGTGTCGTTTCGGATCCTGTTTGCCGACATGACGCGTCTTGAGTTGCGCCTTGGTCAAGGTCGACTCTTCCTTGACTGATTCCGTGTATGTTTGTGCGAGAGACAACATTCGCTGCGAGCACGATCGATCGACAGGGTAAACAAAGATGTTTGCACAAGAAAGAGACAGAGAAAAAGGCGTACCGAGATTGACTCTTGGTTCGACTGTTTCATGAGTTCCCAGTCGTTCAGCTTGAGTCCCTGAGTCCAATCCTTCTTGTGCAGGTTGAGCAGCATCGACTGTTCGAGATCCGTCTTGCGGTACGCGATCGCGATCGAGTAGTAGTGTCGATTCAATCCGTGAATGAGAGCCTGGGAGAGGGGAAATTGACCAAAATCAATTCAGGTACACATCGCGTATCAGGACAAGAATGAGTCGACGCACCTGGATCGAAGGTTGTTGCAAATGTCCGACGTTCGATGTAGACTGTCGGGGTTCGAGGCCCATCATGATCTGTTGCGGGTTGATTGACCGGAACGCGTCGATGACGACTTTGCCCTTGACCGACTGGATCGGGTCTACCACGACGGCTACTGCTCGAGGATTCAGTTGCTCGAAAGACTAGAGACACCTCGATGGCTCGAGTCAGTTGTAGCCCGAAAGGGACAGCAGAGAGCGAGAGAGACTGACTTGTTGGGTGTTGACATCGACCGACGAGAGCCAACATCCGAACCCTGGGTGAGAGTGATACCATCCGACCACCATCTCGGGTCTATTTCCATGAAGCGTCAGTGACGATTAGAGTGCATAACTGGCAGGCGAGGAGCTCACCTTCCAGTTTGTTTCAGCATGTCGAGCATCTTGGTCTGAAACACGGGATCGACGGCTTCAACCGAGACTCCGGTTCCACTCTGAGGCATCGCAAACACGTCTATCAAGAGGAGGAACGGAATCAGCACCAACAACGAGTACCGTCGAGGAAGACGACGCACCGATCACTCGAATCGTAAATTCGTCGACAAAGTCGCCAAGCATGAGTCCCATGACTTCGAGTGGCACTCCTGCACGACCGTGTTTGAGCATCTGGAGCGAGCCGACGTCGGTGTCGTCAGCGCGTCATCTCTCTCTCGTCTCTCTCGCTCTCTCGCTTTCGCGTTTGAGAGCGAGAGGATCACTGTTTGTATCACAAGGGTGGTGCTCACCTTGAGGAGTGCGAGCGAGCTGATGTGGATCGTTTCGGCGTTGTCGTTTGTCGGTTGATCGCCTCCCGGTGCTGCCTGCGCTCCTCCGCCTCCGAGCTGTCCAAGCATCTGTCTTAGTTGTGCGTCCATCGTATGACCGAGTAGTGGGTGAGGTGCGAAGGTGCGAGAGTGAGAAGCGGAGCGCAACTTCGGACTCGTCTCTCTTTCCCTCTCCCTCCCTGTCGCTGATTCACGAGCAATGCTTGGAGTGGGCAAGAAGGATCGAAGACAGCGTCAGTGATCCTCTCCCTATCTGGACAACTCTTGGCTCAAACATCTCTCTCGTCTCTCTCTCTTTCGACTCTCGATATCGATGCTTTTCATATCTAGCGACTCGAGCTGCTGCTCCTTCGGCGATAGTCGCGTCGAGCGAGTACATTCGCAAACGGATTCAACGGCATTTGAACGATCTCGAACGCACGAACTATACCGAACCTTCCTCGGGCGGAGGCAACTATGCCGCATTGATCGCCGGCGGACACGTCGACAAGGAAGACGACGAGGCGTTTGAACGTGAAGATTCTTCTTCCGTACAACCTGACGAAGGTGAAACCCCCTTTCTCTCTTTCTCTCTCTCTCTCTCTCTCGGTTCGATCGACTGATCTGTTTCCTTGCAAATTGACAGCGAGAAGCAGAAAGAAACAAGGATCAAAGAATGTTCGACAACTGTTGCTGTATCGCAAGAACCTCGCTCAACTCGTGACTGAATCGGTGACTTTGGTTCTCTCTGTTGCTTTCATCCTCGAACGAGACCCTGACGAGTTTGCTGTTCAGGGTCTGCAAGATGAGGAAGAAGAAACAGCTACGACGGGAACAACCACTCCAGCGGCAAAGCGGTACAACTACTTGACAATCGCGAGTGAACCTTCGACGAAACCGCCCGTGCAAATGTGTTCCGTATGTGGGTACCGCGGCAAGTACGTGTGCAGGAAATGTGGCAATCGAGTCTGCGATCTCGGGTGCAAGGTCACGCATGACGAATCGAGGTGCGAGCGTCGTTAGAACCGGTTGTGCATTTCCCCTCCTGTTGTTGTCATCATCATCCTACTTCTGGCGTGTGTCAAAAGAGTGCAATCAGTTCAGTTGCGAGTTTGACCCGAACTCGAACCGAGTGAGGGATCTCGTCCGTGCCCAACTCGTAGGTTGTCCTCTTCCTCTTGACCCTGATCGTGTTCCCAACTCGACTCGATTCAACCTCGATCGTGATTTCGTCGTCGTCACAAAACGCAACACGGTACTCGACCGCATGTTTGAACCTCGTGCGCGTGACCTGTCCGAGTCCATCCAACATTCGATGTTCGCGCTCCTGAGTCGTCCTAAGAACCGATTCGGATTGACGAAATCTCGCGTGAGGAGGAGAAGGGGTAATGAGCGCTTCAATCTCGTCGATCAAAGTCTGCTCCGAGGAGTAGCCTTTCTCGAGAGTAGCTCTTTCTCGGACGAGCGTGCGCATCTTGTTGACCCACACTTCGAGACGGACCAAGTTGACGTTTGGAGGTTCTGCCTGATCGTCTCGCTCGAGCACGATGCGCAGCATGGCCTCGAGGGCAGACGCGACCGAGTCCGAGACGGGAGATGCAGCTGCTGCTTGGAACGCAGATCGAACCCGTTGCAGGACGAGCTCGATCCGTTCTCCAGTTTGAAAGCTGGTCGTGACGCTAGTGTCGGGGTACGATGGGACAGTGTACGTGAGCGTGACTGGACCATCGGTTTCGAAAGTAGCTGCCGCCAGCTTGACAGTCCCGGCGTGCAACAGAGCGCGATCGGATCCCGAGTCGACACCTGAGAGACGATGAGAGATGGACCAGCTCGAATCGGCATACACCGTAATCTTGCATCGTAGCGAACAAGGTTCGTCACGACCATAGGGTCGAGTCGGGAAATTGTCGTAAATCGAGACCTATCGAAATTGACAGTGGGCTTTCTCGCGCGTGTACATAGATTCGAAAAGCGAGACGCACGAGAGGAGTCTTGCTCGCGATCAGCTCGCAAGCTTTGTGAACGAGGCGATACGCCCGGACCGCTTCGCGCCTGAACCGAGCTGTTGATCGTTGCGAGTTCGTTTCTAGATCTTGCCATGTGAACGTTGCGAATGGCGGAGACAATGCCTCGAGCTCATGGGCCGAGACGTGCTCGCCGTCGCCAGAGAATGTGAACCTGAACGCAGTCTCTGGGCACGAGAGGACGAGCTGACCTCCGAGGTGGGGCGACTCGGGGCAGCCGATCGCGAGCGAGGCAGTGCCGATGCGGTACGGGCTACCAGCGACGGTTGGTGCGAGGTGCAGGCTCGAGAGTCTCGCGAGCTTGCGGGTCGGCGCAAAGCGAACAGAACGCGGTGGCGGGGTCGGGTCGGGCCGAGACAGGGTGGGAGGACTTGAGCGGGTCGCGAGTGTGCGTTCGAGCGATGGAGTGGTTTGCGTCGCGGACCCTCGTGCCTGTACTCGGGGGACGGGAGGAGCAGGAGCAGAGATCGGGCTCGGTTGGAGCCATTCGTCAAGCAGCTTGAACCGCTCGCTGAGAGGTTGACGTCGCGTTATATCATATTGAACATGGGGTGCAGTGGGCTTGTCCACTGTTGGATCGACGAGCCACGCTTTGAGCGAGTCGGTGAGAGAGTGCAACGTTGACGCCGCGCGTCTCGACGCGTCCCTGCGCTCCCAAGTCCCGCTCATCCCTCGCTGTACACCTCTCAAGCCGTAGCCAGTGTTGCTCGCACATTGAACGACGCGTATCTGGGCCCGAGACTATCCTTTGTGGGACACGGACCTCATCACATTTCCCTTTCATTCAACTCGGCTCATCAGCGCAACCTCCTCGCTTTCTTCTCCGCGTCCACATCGTGCGACCGACATCGACCATGTCGCGGCACTTGACTCAGATCGACCCAAACGCGTTCGTGCCAGTCTCGCATTCGGCGGGGTCGCTCACCTCGCCCACCTCGACCGAGGACGACGACGACCAACAACTGTCTTCGCCGTCCAAGGAGAACCCGAAACCGGACCGCATGCGAGAATGGACGTTCCCCCGTCGATCCGCGCGTGAGCAGCATCCAACAAGTACCGCCGCGACTGCCCACGGACGTTCGAGTTCCATCGTCGGATCCGGAGTGGGGGACGCACACGCTGCGACGACGAGGCATGAGCCGACCCTGACCAAAGACCTGCGCCATCGACCCAATTTTTCACTCGCGCACCCTCCCCAGACGCCCGACCTGTCGATCCCGCTCGGATCGGCGAAACCTCAGCATGCGAGCAACCCCTCTCGCTACTCGACGACACCCGCCCACCGCACACTCACAGCAGCATCGTCGTCGTCGTCAACGTGGCGGGCCCGGAAACGGTGGCACGACCTGTTGTACTTTGTCGTGTTTGGGGTCGCCCTCGTCTTGTTCGCTTCGTCCCTGTTTGGAGTCGGTTACGAAGCGCCTCGTTCCGTCCTTCCCTCCGTCACGCGTGCGTCGGGAACAGCTCGGACCGATCTCGAACACGTCGAAATCGCAAACGGGTTCCGACCCACACCCGAATCCGCCCCTCACGAGGCAGACGACGACGACGAGGTGTTGAGACAGGTGCACAATCGAGAGGTTGGTGACACTTCTCACGACCCTCGTCCAGATCACTTCCATTCGAGTCCCGAGTACGTTTTTCGCCCACTTCCAGGTTCTCGTGTTTAAGCTGACTTTCTCTCTCCCATAGCAGCAATGCGGCGGAACATCGAGAAGGAGAACTGTTCCAGCAACACGGAGAATCTGCTGCCGACCTCGACCAAGACGACAGCTCGAGGAGACGAGGCGACGAGAATCGACCGAGACCGGCGAGGCTCCCGCTCGTAGCTGATGACGACCACCTCGTTCGTCACGATCACCATCATCACGAGGGACACGAAGAGGAACACGAGTACCTCGAAGACGAGGACGACCAAGACGATGACGACGATCACGACGAACGAGAAGACGAGCATGCGAGTCACGACCACGATTCTCTCGAGGACGAAGACGAAGAACTCGTCGACGATTCAATCTCGATCTCGACTCGACCGGGACACCTTGATCCTGCGGACGATCCCGAACAGGCAGCGTCGGCGTCGCTCTCGGCGCTCGAAGAGTTGTTGCTCGACGCTCACGACGAAGACGCAGACGATCTCGAAGCGGAAGAGTTGTCGTTTGAGGAACGAGAGGCGCAGCACCTCGCGCTTCAACACCGACGTCCGCCGAGCGGTCAAGGGCTGGAACAGTTGCGCCGGGACCGCGAAGAGTTGGGCAGGATTGCGAGGGAACTCCGAGACGAGGACGAAGATGTCGAGATCGACATTGAGGATTGGAGGACCCTCGGACAGGGAGAGTTGAGGCGGGACAGGAAGAGGAGGATGAGGAGGATCAGGTGATGATCAGTCTGTCTCGCTTTTAGATGCATTTCATTACTCTGTTGTTCTATTTGGGCGTCGACCCCTCTGCATTGCAACCATGCCTTGATACAAATTGGCGGACAGTCCTTAGCTTGACATCTGTGCCCATCGCGCGCGTACGCGTTTCGACTCTCGCTTTGCTCGTCGCCGACCCATGCCATGTCAATCTTTGCCTCGACGACCGCTGCTCCAGCGGTGATCGAGATCCCTGCATTCTCATCCCCGGTCCACCCGCACCGTCGAACCGCGATCGATCGCGACGCCGACAACGAGAAGGATCATTCAACGTCTCCTCCTCGTCCCTCTCCCGAACCCTTGTCGCGAGACGAAGCACGACAGAAGAGGTTCAGGAACACGACTACGTACGCTCTTTCTCTCTCGTTCGGATTCAGAGATTGTCCTCGCGACTGACTTTCGTCTTGTGTTGTCTCATCTCGCATTCTCGCCTTGCATGGGGTAAATAGGAAATGGGAATCTCTTGGACGTATGATCGAGGAGCACAAGGCGAGTGGAACTTCAAGCCTTTTGCAACTCATGGGAGGCAATGTCAATATCGCCTCGGCACTCGGAGGGAACGTCGATCACCGCATGCAGAATCAAGCGGCGATCAAGAATCCTTTCGAGGTCAGAGCCGACCAGATCGATCGAGGGAAACGCCAAGAGAAGAAGAACAACAAGCGGGTCAAGGATGCGGTTCCGAGGGAGAAGAGCCTGTCGCCCAAGAGGCCGCGACAGGAGCGCAAGCATCGAGAGATCTCAGGACAGCGGGCAGATGCGATCGACAAGACCGGAACAAGCTCGACAACGAGGGAAGCTCAGCAAGAGGTGCCTCGATCTATACAGTTGAACCCGAACTCGAGCTCGCAAGTGCCATCAACTTCCCGTGTGACTCTCGACAAAGTGGACGAGTTGCAGTGCGTGCCAGAACCGAGACGAGGACGAGTGCCGCGTGCAGCACTGCGTCGGGCCGAAACTACTGAAGGAACAACAAAGTGCTTGGACACACGCCATCAAGCTACAAACTCGGCGACAGATTCAAAAAGCATCGAACATGACGCTAATCAAACTCAGTCGGTCAAGATGGTGTCAAACAACCCGTTCAAAGACGATGTCGCATTAGTAACAAAGGGACGCAAACTCCGACCTCTCGGTCCAGCTGATCCTCGCCTCCCTCTCCCTGCTTCGGTCGCTACGGGCACGACTACAGCAAGCGAAATCTCTTCTTCGAAGGAGAAGGACGTGCAGGGGCACCGTGGAGCGGATCCGAAGAAGGACACTGCCGTGAAGAAGGGGAAACCTGCTTCTGCAATCGTGCCTACCGAGTCGGATGATGTTACTGCAGACGATGACACTACTGCACCGAAGAAGCCGCGGAAGGAACAAGGAAAAACGACAAAGCTTGATGTCGCAGGGAAGAAGAGGAAAACCGTGCCTGATGTCGACACCGAGTTGCAGCCCAGAACGATTGATGATACCGAGAAACGAGTGAATAAGGTGACGGTAGCGAAAAAGTCGAGTCAAGGAAAGAAACGAGCGAACCCCCTTGCGTGAGTGTCTGCTCTTCCACTCTCGGCCGGCCTATGGAGGTGATCTGATTGTCCGAGTTGTGCTTCTCAGTCAGGAAGAGTCTGCTTCTCCGCCTTCGCCTCCTCTCAAGAAATCTAGGAAGAAAACCCCGCATGCTGCCCCTTCCAGTACCCGTTCGCCTTCACCCTCTCCTGCTACCGATTCTATCCCGCCTCTCCTGTATCTGCCGAGTGCGAAAGCTATTGCAATCAAGGGAAAGAGCAAGACGAAAGACCAGCGTACAATCCGATCTGAACGTCTCGTCACCGCCTTACTGGAAGCGAAACCGAACCTATTTGACCTCCTTGTGGAAGGAACAAGATTCGTTCTCGAGCGAGTCTTGTCAGTCAAAGTCTCACTACTCACATTCATGGAGCGTCAACTGAAGCATTCTACTCGAGGTCTCGACGTGCAGAGAGCGAGAGGAGCTCGACGAGGACGACCAAGCCGATCAGCCTAAGGTTCAAGCTCTCAAACGCTACGTCGCTCGGTTACGATTCTCTCTCTTGCATCGCGTGAGTCCTCGCAGAATTATCAAAGTTTTCCTCGCCCTCGGAACACTTGCTCAGGATCACGGAGTTTGTATGGTGCAGTCTGCACATTTGTCGGAATATTCTGAGTTGCAGCGCAGGTTGACCGCAACGAAAGCGCGAAGCAAGAAACTCAAAGCCGAACTCGACGCAGCGAGGGAAACCCCATCACGTGTAGCTTGAACTTGGCGGGTGACCGCGGAAACCAATGTTTCAAAAAGAAGATCGCGAGAAGAAAAGTGGTCTGCTCTGTTCTGCACAAGAGTGGAAAGAGACAGACTTGGAGAGAGAAAGACGAACAGATACCGAGAACTGATGACCTAGTGACTTCCAACCTCTTTCAGTACCCTGAGGGCTTCCAACCCTCCCACACTCTTCCGCACCGCACTGCCCTCGTCCTCTCCTGCCTCGAGTTCGTTCTTCGGAGTCTGGATGCGCAGTCCTTTCTCGTTTGCGAGATGCAAGAGGCAAATGAACATGTAGGACGTCGAGATCTCCGACATCTTGTCCTTGGGGTACAACCGTCGCAGCGATGACACGACTGGCAGCAGCGCTTCCTTCTTGGTCGGCCGTCGCACGGATGCGGCGTCTTGCGGTTCAGCCTCGTCGTCCTCGTCGGAAGAGAGAACGAGTTCTTCAGGTGGCGCTCGTGGCTCGTACACGAGCGAAGTCGGGAACTGATGATGAAACACGCTCACGCACAGAGTCAGCGATAGCCAATCATGCCTTCACGGGTTCTGGCTCACCTTTTTGACTGGCAGGGCAACTTCCTCGAGTTCTCGCCACATCGTGTCTTTGAGTTTCTTGACGTCGATGCGTTTCGCTCGTTTGGCGTAGTTGACTTGCTCCGGTTTGACCCGCCTCAGTTGTCCGAGAGTGAGCGCCGCGAGGTCTTGTTCGGCTTCCGAGACGGGATCGGCCTCTTCCTCCTCGTCGCCGTCTTCCCCTGCTTGAAGCCATTGGGTATCGAACGGTGGGGGGAAATCATCTTCGCCTCCTCCTGAATTCGCACGAGTGTCAGCTCGAACGGGCCACGCAAGAGTATCGAGAAGGAGCCCTCACCATCAAAGTCACCTGCCCCGTCGTAGCCTCCGTAATCGACTTCTCCATCGGGTCCTAGCGGCAAGATACCGATTCCTTCGTGTTGACCTACTCCCGGAGGTAGTGTGGTACCGTGGGCGCCCTGGGGGAGCGTTGAGGATGTTTGAGCCCAGAACGCGACATCGTCCGAATTGGGGTCGGTTGAATCCCCAAATGTCTTGGCGACAGGTCCTCTTCTTCTCATCCGGAGCTGTGAGAAAGGGCTACATCAGCACTTTTGGTCGTACTTGTTTGAAATGACGAGAGAGACTCGCAGTGGTTTTCGGTTTCAGGAATAGCCTCAGCAACACGTTCGAGGTGAACTTGTGATCCTCCGGGAGCGTGTAATCTTCGACATCTTGTTCCTTGTGCTGCCGTTTCGATTGTGGTAGCAAGATTGAAGCCTTGGTCGTTGCAGGTTGAAAGATTTCTTCTTTCGAGAGTGGCGGATCTTGTGAAAAATCGAGGGTGAATGGCACTTTTTCCTTGCGAGGTTTCTTGGTAGACGGAGCTGAAGGATCGACGTTGTCCTCGACTACATCAAAAAGGTGGAGAGTCAGCCCACCCGCTCGAGGACGCACGCGGGAAAGGGTTGTAGACGCTGTTTACCCTTTTTCAAGTTGCGTTTCATCTTCCAGTGTTGCGGCCCGGCCCAATTCTTCTTGCCCATTCGGTGATCAAAGTAGTCAAACAACCCCGCGCTGTCGGCGTCGTCTGTTGGACCCCCTGCGCCCGTTTCGGTGCCGTTCGACATGGCCACGACCAGATCGCGGTCTCCAGTCCGCCGCGGGTCAAACGACTCGACCTGTCCGTAGCCAATTCCTCCACCTGTAGTCGTAGGGAGGGACGGTGGCGGCGAGAACTGGTCGGCAAAGAAATCGACCTCGCCCGTCGGATCAAACTGCGGCAACCGTTCCCCGCCTTGAGCATCATCGTCGATCCCTCCTCCGAAATCGT
Source organism: Sporobolomyces koalae (assembly GCF_050403365.1). Lineage (NCBI taxonomy): Eukaryota > Fungi > Basidiomycota > Microbotryomycetes > Sporidiobolales > Sporidiobolaceae > Sporobolomyces > Sporobolomyces koalae. The sequence continues at coordinate 17,290 of NW_027481696.1, forward strand.
TCGGTTCGAATCCGCCAAAGCTCTGATCAGCGTCGTCGTGGGGATGAGGCCCGCCAAGGTCGTCGTTGTCATCGGCCGGAGAGTGTGATCCAAAGTCGAGCAGGTCGAGTACGAGCGAGGAGTTCGGGTCTGCCGAGAACTTGAACGAGGACAGGGAGGGAGTCAGGTGCATCGATTCGAGACTGATGAGGCCTTGCGGGATGCATTTCTCTGCGATAGGCACACAATTACAGAGGTCAGTGGCAAGCTTCTATCCAAACGGCACAAGCGTCGATTGACCTCGCAGATTCGAAATGTCGACGTCGATCCCTTCCTCATCTTCGTCCTCGGGCTCGACGGCATCGTCTTCGTCGTCGTCGCATTCTAGTTTCGCGTCACCGGCGTCAAACACGACCTTCATATTGCCGTCGCAACCGAGGTGGTTCATCAAGATGCCACTAGCACCTCCTTCATCGAAATCGGCCGAAGTCTTCTTGAACAAAGGGTCGACGGTGAACTCGAGGTCGAACTGTTTGACGCGAATCTTGGCAAAGTCGTCGGCCAAAGTCGCGGTCGCTCTCGCGGTGCGTTTCTTGGTGCGTTTGTTCGACGACCCTTCGCCGTCTGCTTCAGGATCGTCGTTGTCGTCATCGTCGTCGTCGTCGTTCTGAGTCGCAACTTCGTCTCCGAGTCCGCTCAAGAGTTTGCCCGTCTCGGTCGCGACGGAATCGACACGCGAGGTCCAGATCTTGACACACCCGTCGAGGGTGCAGCTAGCCTTCTGAAAGTTGATCGAGTTGTCGCCGTCGCCGTTGCGGAGGAGACTCATGTCGTGGAAATAGTCGATCAGGGCGAGGTTCCACGTGTTGGTACTCGTGATCTTGTTGTCGGTGGCGATCTTCATCCATTCCTCGTAGCGCTGGCTCTCGACGACGAGCGGAGGCGGAGGCGCGCCGAGTGATTCGCGCGCACGAGACTGGTGCGCCTGCAGCACTCCGAGGCGAGGCGCACGACCAGCATTCGATCCACGCGGTGACTCGGATCCTTTCGCGCGTGCCATGGTCGGGTCGAGGCGAGGAGAGGTGAGAATGTTGAGGTGGATTCTACGCGGTTCGAACGCGTTTCTCGTGCTTGCTGTCCACCCACCACTCACCTCTCTCTCGATGGCTAAGACCGCCCCTCCGTTGGCGTTCCACATGGATGCTCCCGAGGACGCGTCCTTGACTTATGCAGACTGCGTCGCGCTGTCAGAAGACTTTGAACTCGAATCGGCTCACTTCCTCAAGACCCTTCGCAAGCAGTCGAGCGAGCGACTCGAAGCCGTCGAACGACACTGGCAAGACTCGATCGCGAGCCTCGACCCGAAACTCCACCAGCTCGCACTCGGTCGGTTCGTGTCCGAGTTTGCCGCCGATTTCGACCGCGCTCTCAACTCGCTCGTGCGCGAACATGTGCCCATGCGTCCCATGAGCACCGTAGAACAATCGGCTCGTAAACGGTGCGCGGAAATCCCCCTTCGATCTGCGTTTCTTACTGACCTTTTCCTCGTTCGTGTCATAGGAAACGGTTCGGCGCCGTCTCTCCTACGAGCAGGCACCTGACTGTTACCGACGACGAGACGGATGATTTGTTTGCCGCGTCGGCCACTCTGACCAACAAGAAACCTCGCAACCTAATCTCGACGAAACCTTCCGCATCATCGGTAAGGGAGGAAACGTTCATTCCTGTTCCTGGTTTAGAGTCGCGTTCTGATTCTCTTCCGATCGACAGAGTCGCAAACCTGCCACCTCGTTATCGACGACGACGACGACAGGGCGGTCTCTCCGAATTCGACCCTCGACCACGACCGCATCAGACACTGCTCCAAACTTTGTCTATCGACAAGCCGCGAATCGACGCACTTCTGCTTCGACGAGTACCGTCACGACGACTTCGACCGTGCGCAAACCTCGACGAGGCGAGAGTATCGTCGTGCGCAGTTTGAACGACAGTCCTTTGGGACAGTTTGTCGCCTCCGATGACGACGATCAAGACGATGACGATCAAGATGAAGACGACGACGACGCAGGGGATTGGGATCTGATGGATCGTCACGAAGCTTCCAAAGTCGAAGATCAACATCCCTCGGGTCGGATGCGCAACTCGAAACACCTCAAGAAGAAACCTTCCCAGGCGATCGGGAAAGGACAACCTCCAACCGTTGCCGCAACAAAGGTGCGAGTACCGAGTTCGACTTCGTTCGGGATCGAGTTGCCTCAAGATGCTCCCGATTACGACAAGTTGAAACAGAAATGGAAACTCGAGATGATTGAACGGTTGAAACAATTCCAAGGACTGAAACTCGATGGCAAGAACCTCGAACAGGTACTCGCTTCGTTCTAACTTCGGTCGACAGATTCTTGTAGTTCTTCTGCCTTCCCGCGTCCCTTGTTGTTTTCTCCTCTCTTTCGCGTCTTTACTGTACATGTCTATTCTAATCGTTTGAGGTCGACAACCCCTTTGAGAGCTTTCTTGATCCGTTCGAGTGCGGCGAGAGATCGATCGCGTTCTTCCTGACCCGAGATCGTGTCAGGTTTCGAGGATCCAAGTGGGGTCGAACTCCTCGTCCCGGTCCCGTTACCACTTGCACCCGCGGGTGGTTGAGATGGTGTCGGGCCAGGTTGAGCAAATCGAATCGAAGCTTGTACGATCCAAGTGACTGGATCCAACGGTTCGTTCGTCAAATCATCCTACAGGAGGAATATCCTCTGGGCGTCAATAACTTTCCGAGAAGCTTGTTGACGCTGGAACGAAAGAAAGAGTGACTAACCGGGTAGAGTTGATACACTACGATCGAGACTCCACTACGTTCCCATTTTGTTCCTCGTTTCCACAGTTCAAATTCTTTCGTCCTAGTGTCGCAGCCATCCTGGGTCAGGATCAGTTTCACCACGTGAGGCAGTCGAGAGACAGTGAAAGAGAGACTCGCTCGAATCCGAATGCCGAAACGAGTTCGTCCGGTCGACAGCCTTGTTCGACCGAGATTTCACTGACCGAGTACTGTAATGCGAGAGGTGAAGTTCTGACGGGTTCAGGTTTGTGCAACACGGTCAACGACCTGTTTTCCAATCGATCCAAAGTAACCCTAATGTCAGATACACCGCAGTGGGAACCGAAACCCCCTGTTCGAGCTGACTAGACTCACCAAGTGGTGGGCTGATGGTACGATCTCAGGGACCTGACTCGAATCCGAGTCTCTCCTGCGGGGACTGGTCCTGTGCGACGACCGCGAGTGTACACTTGTTCGTTCAACGAGAACGCTTCACCTCGTTCGCACAACTCGCCCAGAGTCGCGACGAGCTTGGAATGTAGACCTCGAGACTGTACGAATCCTGTCACGAGTAGTTCGGTAGCCATTGGAAGGTGTCGCTGCGAGGTTGATAGATGAAACACATCCGCGACGTCGACGGCTGACGCGCTGCGCGACGCGAACGAAGTTGCAACCTTCGCTCTCGCAACTGGTACATCTCGAGTATGTGCGAAACAATGTACGGGTTACAGCGTGTACTATGGGAAAAGCGAAACATCCGCGTCACGGAAGGACAAGGCAGAGGATGGAGGTGGTGCTATACGGGGCCTACTAACAGCATCGCTGCGAGGTTGTGAAGAGAGAGCGCGCGCAAGGCGAAGAGCCAAAGATACGAGGAGAAAAAGGGTACATGGAGAACAGGAGCTATACGGCACATCGAAAGGGAAAGAACTCGCGGGACCGAAGAATCAACCGCTGCACACTGTGGCGGAGGAAAGCGGAACAGGGTCAGTCGAAGCGACTCTTTGATATTTACAGACGAGAAAGGAGAATTGACGTACTGAGGCAAGCCTCCTTGTTCTCTATCGAGCAGAGCATCTTGGCTTCTTCCAATTCTCGCTCCTCACGTCGTCGCACTGCCTCCTCGTAGCTGATGTCCTCGTCGTCTCCGTCCTGCTTCGCAACCGGTGCGGGTTCGAGCACCGACACGGGAGGTGCGGGCGTCGGTTTCGCAGGCGACGACGAGATCGACGTGCGCGAGATGCCGTTCGTCAGGTCGCGGATCGACGATGCCGAACCGTTCGTTGTCGGAACCGCAGGCGCAGGCGCAGTGGGCGCGGCGCTGATCGTCTTGGCATTAGCAGCCTTGGCCGAGTCTGCCGAGAGGGAAACGAGCACAATCTAGTTTAGTCGCCTGCATCCTGTAAGGGCGCAGAGAAGAAAACTCACTCAGCGTGGCTTGGTCGACCGTGAACTTGATCGCTCCGACAGCGGCGCGGGTTCGAAGGTAGTACTGAGATGCGAAACGCAACGTAAGCTCGCGGGTTCCGAGGACAAGACGCGACTGAAAGAAATTCCTCACCATTCCGGTCTTGAGTCCCTTCTTCCATCCATAGAAGTGCATCGACGTGAGCTGGGCCATCGTCGGCGACGAGAGGTGAATGTTGAGAGATTGCGATTGATCGATGAACGCGCCCTGTTCATAATCAAGAGTGCAATTAGGTATTGTCTTGCGTAGTGGCAGGAGCGGGCGAGAGACTTACTCGGTCAGCAGAGAGGTCGATAACGGTCTTTTGCGAGATTTCCCAGACAGTCTTATAGATACGCTTGAGGTCCTCAGGGATTCCGGGAACATTCTGGATCGAACCGTTGTGCGCAATGATCGTGTTCTTCATGGCGTCGTTCCACAGTCCTCGGTCGACAAGATCGCGGAGCAACCACGGGTTGACGATCTGGAACTCTCCCGCGAGCACACGACGAGTGTAGATGTTCCTAGCAGAGAGGAACCCGATAATATATTCGTCAGTTTCAAATCTGGAACGAGGTCGCGCAAGAGAGCACTCACGACGTGTATGGCTCGAATGCTTCGTTGAACCCAAGGATTTGACTCGTCGAAGCGGTCGGCATAGGCGCGCAGACGAGCGAGTTGCGGAGACCGTGCTTGACAACCTTCTCCTTGAGCTCAGTCCAGTCCCAAAGATCGGTCGGGGTCACACCCCACAGGTCGAATTGAAGCTCGCCGCGCGACGCGGGCGCACCACCATTCTTCTTGAACGAAGGGTACCAGCCGTCTTCTCCCGGGTGCTTCTCGGCGTACTCCTTGGCCATGTCGCACGACGATTCGATCGCGGCGTGGTAGATCGTTTCGAAGATCTGGAGGTTGAGCTGACGCGCTTCGGGCGAGTCGAACGGCAGGCGCAACGCCATGAACGCATCGGCAAGTCCTTGCACTCCGACACCGATCGGACGGTGGCGCATGTTGCTGTTTTCGGCCTCCTTGACGGGGTAATAGTTGACGTCGATGATTCGGTTCAGGTTGTAAGCGACCGCCTTGACAACATCGTGCAGCTTTTGGAAGTCGTACACTCCGTCCTTGATGAAGGAGGGGAGCGCGATTGATGCCAAGTTGCAGACAGCGCACTCGTCCGGTGCCGAGTACTCGATAATCTCAGTGCACAAGTTGGACGACTTGATCGTACCCAAGTTCTTCTGGTTGGATTTCTCTGTAGACAATGCCGCGAATCCGAGGGTCAGCCACAGCACTTGTAGGCAACGAATAGGAAGAATGAGTGCGACGACATACTGTTGGCAGCATCCTTGTAGAGCATGAAGGGGTTTCCAGTTTCGACTTGCGCTTCGAGGATCGCGTACCACAATTTCTGAGCAGAGATCGTCTTCTTCGCGCGGCCCTCTTGCTCGTACTTGTTGAACAGGGCCTCAAACTCTTCGCCGTAAACCTCGTGTAGTCCCGGTGCCTCGGCGGGGCAGAACAGCGGCCAGTCGCCGTTCTCCTCGACGCGCTTCATGAACAGGTCGGGAATCCAGAGGGCGAAGAACAAGTCGCGCGCGCGGACTTCCTCCTTGCCGTGGTTCTTGCGCAGGTCGAGGAACTCGAAAATGTCGGCGTGCCACGGTTCGAGGTAAATCGCGAACGCTCCCGGTCGCTTGTTGCCACCCTGGTCAACGTATCGCGCCGTGTTGTTGTACACCCGAAGCATCGGCACGATACCGTTCGAGTAGCCGTTCGTACCGGCGATGTACGATCCAGTCGCACGGATGTTGTGGATCGAGAGTCCAATGCCTCCGGCCGTCTTGGAGATGAGGGCGCACGTCTTGAGCGTGTCGTAGATGCCTTCGATCGAGTCGTCCTTCATCGTGACGAGGAAACACGACGAGAGTTGAGGGTGCGGGGTACCCGCGTTGAACAGCGTCGGCGAAGCGTGCGTAAAGTAGCGCTCAGACATGAGGTTGTACGTCTGGATCACTCGGTCAATGTCGCTGCCGTGGATGCCAACCGCGACACGCATGAGCATGTGTTGAGGACGTTCGGCGACCTTGCCGTCGATACGGAGGAGGTAAGAGCGCTCGAGGGTTTTGAAACCAAAGTAGTTCTGTACAAACGCATGGATGTCGAAGTCAGCGGATACATTCAAGAACACCGGCGACGACGAGAGCCTCACGTAAGAAAAGTCTCGGTCGTAGATGACGGACGAGTTGAGCTTCTCGGCGTTCGCCATGACGACCTCGTAAGTCTCTTCAGAGATCATAGACGATGGTCGACCGTTCTTCGGGTTGACTGGACATACGAGTAGATAGAGTCAGCATGATAGTATGTTTTCATCTGAATTTGAGAGGCGTGGACGTGCTGTAGTTGTAAAGATCGGCGATAACAGACGAAAAGGCCTTTTTCGTTTCCTTGTGCAAGTTGGAGATTGCGATACGAGCAGCGAGAATCGCATAATCCTGTTGGACGTGTCGGGATGGTTAGCTTTTAGAAGCCCTAGATTGTCGCCGCGAGCGAGAGAAGGACAGGTGAAGATAACTTGCAGGATGCCGGGTCGTCATGTACGCGGCGGTTTCGGCTGCAAGGTTGTCGAGCTCGACGGTCGTGACACCTTGGTACACGCCATTGATGACACGCTTCGTGATCTAGAGGGTCCAAGGCGAGAGTCAGCTTGTCGAGGCCGAGGTGTGGGAGTAGACGCGTCGCGCGCGACTCGCCTCGATCGGTTCGAGATGATTCATGTCGAGGCCATAGCAGAGCTTGCTGATGCGCGCAGTACTGATGCCGCACAGTAGGTGTCAATCAGGCAGTCTGTACGGCACGAGGATGAGACGAGAGCGTACATTTTGTCGAAAGCGACCAACTCGCGACGGCCATCTGTCGAAGCGAGCGTCAGTCAGTCAGCTTGCATCGGTGGTCGTAGGGGAGAGACTCGATCTCGAACTCGAGCGTCGGAGCCAGGCTTACCGCGCTGCAGGAAAGCGAGAGAGGCAGGATTGTGTAAGCAAGACGCGTCCTCAAAATGAATATCCTCAGACTGGGGGGTGTGAGGAGGAGCGTGACGTACTTTGTAGACGTATGCCATACCGACAAGATGTTCGAGCGGTACAGTGAAGAAAGAGGAAGGAGAAGAGGGAGAACAGTGAGGTGGGAGGAAGGAGAAGGACAGTCGAGGCGACGGCACAATTTCACGCGTTTCTCGACGCGTCTTTCGGGAAATTCGCGAAATCGCGACCCCCCATCGCCAGTCGCGGTCGCTACTCTCTAATCCGCCTCGACTCTACCTTCTTACGTACTGCAAGCTGCAGTGTCGAGAACAGGCGCGTCCTGAGTCGTCAAGACTGGATCGACTCAGCAGCCGTAGTGTATATAGTTTTAATATACATATACGCTATGTAACCCACAGGGCGCATCAAGGGTTAGCCCGTATAGCACAGTGGTAGTGCGCCACACTCGTATTAGACACGAAATGTGGAGGTCGGGTGTTCGATCCACCCTGGGGGCAATTCTTTTGCTCAGATCCTCTTTTTAGTCCTCCCACTAAGAGGCCCTACACCCGCTTGATAATAACGATTGTGCAATGGAACCTCAGCTCAGTATCAGATACAACTAGACGGCCGCAAACTCGTCGATCGCTAAATGGTCTTACGCGGTCAGGCAAGGGCGCAAGCTCAAAGCGCGGCCCTCAATGTTACACCGTGCCCCTACACGAACCTTCCCAGGGCTCTCGATTGCGTCTTCGTAGAACGCCAACAGGAGGAATGGGAACTTATGCGTCTTGCCTTCCATGGGTCCTTGGCCAATGCACACTTTCCGTTCAGCGCGGGGTTTGCTCCGGCCGCCGCCTTCTACTACGGTTTAAGCCCGCTCGGACGGGAAGTGTGCATTGGCCAAGACCGATGGAAGGCAAGGCGTATAAGTTCCCATTCCTCTTGTTGGCGTTCTACGCTGACGCAGATGGTGGTGGACCTATTCGCGTTTGTGAGTGATGTGTAGTGGGCGCCCGTGACGACAATCGGAGAAGGGGTGCGAGCAGGTGGCCACGGTGTGCAGGTATTCGGCAATTTTCGCGGGTGTACTCTGGAGAGCCACGCTCAATACAGACAATACTGAGTTGGGACGAGGATACAGCAGGCGTGTTGCCACGCGTGCAGTTCGTTGGCGGTGATGGCCTAGACCTTCAGTTCGGAGGCCGTTTCGTTGTTTCGTATGTCGTCCACTTGAACGACACGAAAGGAGCGTGCCTCGACACGCGCTGAAACGGCGGTGATAGCTTCTTTCAAGGGATAGGCTTCATCTTGATGGTACGGGATCGGGAACGGGGAAGACTTCCACGGCAAAGAGTGAGTGAACGGAAAGAAAGAGGGCAAGTGAGTGCTGTAGCGGGTTCTGGTGGCGAACGGCTGAAAAAAGGGCACAGCCCTGATTTTTTGAGACCTGAAAAACGGGCCGATGAGCCAAGACGAGGAAGGAACCAGCGTCTGGGAGGGTCCGAGCAGAAAATAAAAATCGAAAAAGAAGGCACTTCAACAAGAGCCCTTTGAGGGGGACGCGAGCCCTGCGAATGTGAATGGGCGCGCCCGTAACACACAGGGCTCATGCGCTCGTTTACTATGCGCCACGACGCACCTCGACTACAAGCCAGCTAGCTGGTACCACGCTAGTGCCCTTTACATGTGACTTTCTGACAAATCAAAATCGACACTTGCTCATTCTGTACTTCTTGGCTCAGTGGTCCGCATAATGAAAGGTGCAGCGCTATGAATTGTTCAAGTAGATTTCGCGGAAGCTTCTTTCGGCGTTTCGGTCATTCGTATTCAACGATGTCATGTTTTATATTGACATAAAATGTGGGGCACGTCATCAAGGCCCGTATAGCACAGTGGTAGTGCGCCACACTCGTATCGCTTCAAGTACGGAATGTGGAGGTCGGGTGTTCGATCCACCCTGGGGGCAAATCAACTTTTTGGCGATTCTCCGTGGATTTTCGGCTCTCCCTTTTTATCCGCTGTGGGGTTTACTGCTGTTAATTGACGCTAGGCGTGTACTTGTCCACTCGTGGTGTTCACAGGTGTGCGCGGTCCCTCAAAGCGAGATCGGACGATTTGATCGCGACCGCTGCGGCCGCACGCGCTGTGATTTCATTTCTCCACATGACCTCGGCGTTCGGCTTGCCCTCCTCTCGCACTACCGCAATACTCGCTCGCATACCTCATGTCGGACCCAAGCACAACCATGACTACCCAGGTGCAGCAGGCACCTCCGCTTGTCCTGTCACTGCGGCATGGCTCTGCGCCGTCGACGGCCCCTGCCCCCGCATCTCCCACATCTTCCGAGTTCAGCGATTCTCCACCCGTCGATCCACTGCAGGACGACATTGTGAAGGGGTTGAGCGGCACTCGCGAACCGACGGTACCAGGTCCGACCCCTGCTGACCGCGAGTTCGCATTCTCGCGGACGATCCCCACCATGTGTCTCTACTCGGAGAAGGGGCTGCAAATCTACGAGCGAATTACGCAGACCAAGGCGTACTACCCCTTCGAAGCCGAGAAGGAGATACTCGAGCGCTATGGTGACGAGATCGTGAGCACGGTGCTCCTCGTCCAACCTCGCATTCGCGCAACAGGGCTGACCCTCTCTACGTCCTCGAACTAGGCATGCAGGATGTTCGGTCTGCCGACATCGCTATTAACCAACGGAGACGAACCGTCCGACGAAGACGAGTCCCGACGCCGCTCGAATGGAGCGTCCTTGAAGAAAGAGAAATGGTAAAGTTCTTTGCTGAACCGCACGAGCGTGCCTTGCTGTGGTAAGCTCATAATTGGCTCTGATGCGGATCAATAGGGGCGATGCTTCCGTCGGCCTGCACAATTACGGAGTCAACGGAGGGTTGGGCGAGCCCAAGATGGTACAACCGGTTTCCGCAGGACTCGCGGTCGAGCTCGGCAGTGGTTCGCTCGACAAGACCCGCCATCTCATCCGATCGATGGCAAAACTTCTCAAACCTCGCGATGACTCGACCGAGAAGAACGGACCCCTCGAATCGATCGAGTACAAAGCGCTCGATCTCGAAGCCGCTTCTCTCTACTCGACGTTGACTTCGCTCGCTTCAATCGAGGGCGAGTCAGTTACGACCTCGCTTCAAGATCATTCAAAGACTCGGCGCGTATCTGTCTCGGGACTGCATGCGACCTACGACGAGGGTCTCGCGTACCTCAAGGAACAAAACGCGCGCCTGCGCCGACCCTCGGATGGGCTCGTCTCGCCCGACATTTCGCCCATCACATCGCCTGAGCGTCTACCCGATACGATTGACGAAGAAAGTGAACCCTCGATCTCGCCTCGAATCGCTCCCGTCAACGAGGGCGAGGTAGAGGTCGCGCGCAAAACGTCCATCCTGTGGCTTGGAAGCTCGATCGGAAACTTTACGAGGGAAGAAGCCGTCGAATTCCTCAAAGGCATCGACCTCGCCGAGGGCGACACCATGTTGATTGGAGTCGACGGTTGCGACAACGGACCCGAGATCGAAGTCGCCTACAATGACCCAGATGTGAGCCTCATGACCCTGATCTCGCCTCGCAGAGTCTCATATTGACGTTGTGACTCCGCTCGACTCAGGGTGTCACTCGCGACTTCATTCTTGAAGGTGTCGATGTCGCCGGCAGGACCCTTCATCCCAACCTCGAGTCGGGCCAAGGTCTGTGCGCGGCAAATTTTGAATATGTCAATCGCTGGAATGCGGTGCTCGGTCGTCACGAGGCGTACATTCGTGCGAAAAACAAGGTCTCAATTCCGATTCCCGAGAAAGACCAAGTCGTGCTCGAAGAGGGAGAGTGAGTTACGGCTGGCGTCGACTCTGGCTACCCGCACACTGACAACTCGTATCGAGCACATCAGACTGTTACAGATCGAAGTGAGCTACAAGTACACTCGGGCTGAGGCTCTCGCGCTCTTTCACCTCGCTGGCTTGCGCCTCGTCCAAACTTGGACCGATTCTTCGCACCGCCATTCCCTCTACCTGGTTGAGAAGCCCCAGACTTTCTTCCCATCGCTCTCAGCAGCCAAGTACCTTGGAATTGAATCGGTCTCGAGCTGCAAGAACCAGTACTCCGCCCCAAGTCTCGCCGATTGGGAGGAAATGTTCAAAGCGTGGAATTGGTTAATGGTAAAGGCCTTTCCGTATAATCCACTTTGAAGCTTCTGTAGCTGACAGCTCGGACACTGAACCTCGTAGCACGAAATCATTACCCCCTCCCTACGATCTCGCAAGCCGATCCCACTGAGGCATATTCCGCTTTTCTACGTCGGTCACGCACCGGCATTCCGCGACATTCACCTGTCGCGCCACTTGAATGAGCCTCTGACTGAACCTGTACACTTTGCCGACATCTTCGAACGCGGGATCGATCCAGATGTCGACGACGAAACCAAGATTGGACATTGGCACAGCGAGGTGCCCAAAGCGGACAAAGATTGGCCGAGTTTCGACGAGATTGTTGCGTACGAAGAGCGAGTTCGCGAGCGCGTACGAAGGGTCTACGAGGAACACGAGGGCAAATGGGAACGCAAACTGGCTCGAGTTCTTCAGATGGTCTTTGAGCACGAAATGTGCGTATCTTTCGATTTTCTGCCCTTGCTTCGCAACTCATACAAATCTGGTGCTTGAACAGGATGCACTTTGAGACTTCGGTTTACATCTGCCTCCAAGCATGTACCGTGAGTCCTCAGGCCTTTTTCCTACGCTATACTCTCGAACAAGTCTGACCAGCGATTTCATCGGCAGGAGCTCAATCTACCGAGTGGAGTCGCAATCCCCGACTTTCCCTCGCTCGCACGCTATGACTCTCGCCAGCTCGCCCACGAGCGCGATCAGCTCGGCCAAGACGCCCGAGACGCGATCATCTCCTTCGAGAAGCAACAAGTTTCCATCGGTCACGACGACCTCGAAGCCGAAGACGACACGAAGCCGCACGATCCCAAGCACGACTTTGGTTGGGATTGTGAAAACCCTTCTCGCTCTCTGGAAGTGGCGGCCTTCAAGATCGCTGCTCTACCCATCACGAACGGACAGTATCTCGACTGGCTCGAGTCGATCCCTGACGGTGGGGAACCGGACAACAAAGCTCGGCTCGTACCCGCGAGCTGGACCGAGGACCGCACTGCGGTCAAAACGTTGTGGGGCCAGGTGCCTATGCAATATGCGAAAGAGTGGCCGGTGGCGGCGAGTGCAGTTCAGCTCGAGCAGTTTGCCAAGGTGCGTCCCGCTCACTCGTGGTGCTCTCGAGCTACGATGACACAACGCTGACAGGCTTGTATTCGAGTCTTTGCAGATGAAAGGAGGACGCCTCCCTACTCAGGCCGAGCTTGCGCTGTTCTTCGAGCACAACCCGATTGACCAGCCGCTCTCGAACGTCGGCCTCGTGAACCTGCACGCAACGATTCCGAAACTCGCGAGCCCCGCTCGAGACGGCTCGAAAATACCAGCGTCGAACGGAGGTGTGTGGGAATGGACCAGTACGATCTTGGCCCCCTGGGACGGTTTTGTCGGATCGCGATTGTACCCTGGCTACTCGAGCGATTTCCACGACGACAAACACCGAGTCGTGCTCGGAGCGTCGTGGGCGAGCCCGACGAGGCTCGCGAGACCGTCGTTTGTCAACTTTTATCAAGCCGCTTACCCGTACGCTCTGATCGGCGGCAGGGTCGCTTACGATGCGTGAAGGATTCTCTGTGTTGGTTTCCCTTGACGCCAAGTATAAAATTCACAGTTGTATTGTATATGTGGAATACCTTGTACACGAACGTGACCCTTTTTCTTTTTGACCTCATCTCGACAAGACCGCCTTCTTGCGAGAACCTGCCTTGTTGGCTTTCCCTGGTTGTTGTTTCTTGCGATTCCGTACCTGCTCGTCTGGTAGGAACGCCGCATGGTCGAGATCCTCGACGTCCCGAGTGTGCGAGTACACTGAGGAAGGGTACGACGTCGGATAGAAATGTGCATCGATCGATCGACTTTCATGGGTCCTCGAAAACAATGTTCAGTACACTGATCCGAGTTGCACGGTCAAAGGGAAGATCCGAAAGTGCGACGACTCACATCCTGCCTGAACCGATGACAGCGTCAAGTCCACCGATCAACATGGCGAGTCTTCCAATGTTGCTCGCACCACTCACGACGAGCGCGTCGACTTTGTCCGAAGTCACGAGTGCGAGATCGCGTACGAACGCTCTCGTGTGTTTGATACGAGTTTCGAGTGGCAACGAATTGAACGTCGCTTGAGTGTACCCATTTCGAATGTCGTGGTCCACCTTGACGTCCGAGTTTTCCGAATCGGTCGCTGCGATCGCATACGCTTTCGGGCCCTGGTTGCCACCGTTCTCGGGTCGATCTCGATTCGAGAGTCGTTCAGAGGTCTCCAAGTCATTCGCATTCAACGCGAGAGGAGGTGGAGTCTGTTGAATCTTGAACGATTTCGCGAGTGGGATTTTTGCGATTTGTTCAGCGATTCCAGGTTCGGCCGTCATGAGTAGTAGGGTGGGTCGAGCATCAGGCGAGAATCGAGAATGTCGGTCTCGAACGAGTCGATCGTACGCTTTGAGGTCGGCGAGGGGGGTTTCAGCAACGAATTCGCACCGCGGGACAACTTTTTTTCTTGTGTACAGCGGAACAGAGAGGACGGACCGTTGTGTGCTGCTACGACATAGGTTGTCAAGTTGCCAAACTTGTTCGTGATTCCCATCTCTTCAGAATCGTGTTTGTACTCGGTCGCCTTGTCACCTAATCGAATATGTACTCTGACGGAGTTTCAAGGAAAAGGCGGGATGGGTAAAGGTTACATGTCAAATGTGACGAACAATACACGACTACGTACCCGATGACTGGTCCCCGTGTGACGTCCGACGAGTCGAGCCCGAGCGTACGTGCGAGGTCGGTCACCTCGCGTTGCATATCGTGATTGAGTCGCCACGTGTCCCGCACGGCATCGGCGTGGTCGGCAAAGACGCGCTCAAACACTCGGGGCAGGGTATCCCCCTCGGCGAGAATGTCGCGGTCGCGGTTGCGGCGGTGCCGCGCGTCGCTTTCGGACAGGGTCGCAAGTTCGGTCTGGACGTGATCGGAATTGGCAAAGTAGGTCTCGCGAGTCCAGTCGTCGAGGTTGGCGAGGAACGCGCGACTGTAGCGCAATCGTCTTCGAGGTCGACCTTTCGAGTCAAACTGCCACGACTTGCCCTGTTTGATCGGGTACGCTTTGCGGTGGTCGTTCCAGTCGGGTGGCGGTCGACACGACAGTTCGAGGGGCTCAAAGTACGTTGCGAGACGGCCATAGTTCCATGCCGAGTCGTCCGGCAGGAACGTGTACCCGAGGTGGTCGGCCATCGCTTTCGCTCGAATGTAGAGAATGAACTCGGACGCGAACCCCCACCAGGGCACGAACGTGAACAGGAACAAGTTGCGACACAGTTCGAGCTCTTCGACCGGTTTCGTGTACGTCCAGGGTACGTTCGTCGTCGACACTCGGTGCGAAGAATCGGACGTGCGCTCGTGCGCAACAGGAGCGGGAGTGGTGGCAGGCCATCGAGTCGAGCGCACTGCGGCATTCGCGACTGGAATCGAGGTCGAGCGAGGCAGCGGGAGCGGGCGGTCGTAGGTCAAGTACAGCACGAGTCCTAGCAAAAGCAGGACGGCGAGCTGCGCAACGTGCTTGACGCGGAACGGGAGCGACGCCATCCTCGCGCAATGTTGAACGAACGAACGACTGAGCGTCACTGCCGAGTGAGAGTAGAGAACAGGGAGCGAGTAGCTCGGGCGTCTGCGCGCCCAAGCGTGTGATGGCACGCCCACTCGCGGTGCTTCAAGATGTTGCGAAATACTCGGAGATAAAAACGCGCGACAATTAATTATTTGTCCGTCTCATCTCTCGAGCACGCGTCTTTGATCTGCCGCAGTCTCGACTGCTCCAATCAACTTCGACCTCGATCTCGACCATGGCCCTGCAGGCGCTCGCACCTGCGACGATCCAGTACGGCGACTGGATCATCATCTACTCGGTGAGTTATCTGTCGCGCGAGTCTTTGCCCAGCTTGCCGTTGACCTCGATCCCTCCCACCCAGAACCGCACCACCGTCGGAACCGACATTGTCACGCGGGACAAAGAGGTTCAGTCTCGCTATGGTCACTTCAAGCACAACTTGATGGTTGGCAAACCCTGGGGGATCAAGGTCCGGTTCCACCCTCTCTCTCCTCTCCTTTACCGACACTGACTCGCCGACTTGCGCGTAGTTTCCGAGCTCGAACGGGAAAGGGTTCGTCTACCTGCTGAAACCGACGCCTGAACTCTGGTCAGCATGTTGCTCTCCTCGTCCATAATTTCTTGCTCATCCGAGAAATCCCCCGAACAGGACCCTAGCCTTGCCGCATCGTACTCAGATCCTGTACCTGCCCGACATCGCGTTCATCACGTCGTACCTCAACATTCTCCCCGGATCGTCCGTGATCGAAGCGGGTACCGGCAGTGGCAGTTTCAGTCACTCGCTCGTGCGCACCGTAGGGGGCACTGGCACCGTGCACAGTTTCGAGTACCACCACGAACGGTTCGAAAAGGCGAGGGACGAGTTCAAACTGCACGGCATCGATCACATTATCAAGATCAAACACCAGAACGTGTACAAGGATGGGTTCGAACTCGAAAACGAAGTCGACGCCGTCTTCCTCGACCTCCCTGCACCATGGGACGCGCTCGAACATGCCAAAAAGGCCATGAGGGTAATAAGTAGACCCCCTCATCCTACGTTGACCTCATTCTCGACTAAACATGAATCGTTGAAACAGAAAGATCGCCCGTCTCGAATCTGCTGCTTCTCCCCGTGTATCGAGCAAGTGATCCGGACTTGCACGAGTCTCGGAGAGATGGGATTCTCTGGTAAGATGAACAAAGATTCGCATCAAACCGAGTCTGCTGCTGACGGACGGACAAGGGTACTCTCATAGACATCACGATGTACGAAACTTTGTCGCGTACTCACGATCCGGTCCCACTCGTACCGTCACTCAAACCAATCTCGACCGTGATCGAGCACATTCAACATGTCGAAGTCAAGAAGGGGAAACGGAGGGACCTTCAAATCTTGGAAGCGAAACGGAAACGAGAAGAACGCGAGCAAGAAGTCAACGCTTCCAAGAAGCGCAAACTCGAAACAGGAGATGTACAGCCGCCGTCGGACAACGATCAACAAGACGTCGTCAAGGTTCAAGAGCAGGAAGAACGCGAGGGAGATACAGATTTGCAGACCGCTTCGACTTCGACCACTCGACCTTCGACCCCGGTACCGCACGTCCGACCCGAAAAGGAATTCGTGTTGAAGCCGTCCCCGTACACTCGGGGTCACACGAGTTATCTCACGTTCGCGATCCTGTTACCAAAGGAGGACGCGACAGAACGGCCAGTGCCTGCGTCAGTGCAAGGGGCAGCACAGGATGCAAGTCTGGAGGAGGCGCCCGTCCAGGAAGAGGCAGCAGTTCAGGAAGAGAAACCAGTTCAGGAGGAGGTACTGGCAGAAAACCCTCAGACCAGGGAAAGTCATGCCCCGGACAATGTCTAGCTGTTCCTGTATTTATGATGCATGCTATCCACCATTATCCTGTCAAGAGAACAGCTTTTCAGATGGCTACCGCGCTAAGTCGCGATCAAGAATTTTCATCTCGGTCAATTGCGAGAATGCGAGCAATTGGAATTGTTTCAAGATCATAGCCCCTGCTTCTTCCCTTTTCTCCGAAATCGAACTGCTTCGGGTCTATCGTACCATCGTCCGCGCGCGACCACCAAAACGAGCAACGCACGATCCTGCAGGTGCTGGACGCAACGCATGTCGGAATGGCGTTGACTCGCACGACACTTCTCGTGTGCTCTTCGCTCACGCTGCACTTTGCCCTGTTCTCCCTCGTCCTGCATTACAGTCAACTGCAAGATCGTACCAACCCTTACTACCCCTCATCCGCGATCGTCGTCACGGAAGCGGGCAAGGTTCTGCTGTCAATCCTCCTCGTCGCACGAAGCGGCGAGTTGAGCGAGTACGTCCAGCAGAGGAAGCGAGCTGCGCGTGCGCAACAACTATGGACCCTCGAGCAAGACGAACGCAGATTGCTCGGAAGAGACACCGAGGTGGACCCGGAGCACGAAAAAGCTCGAACGATCGAGCACGAAGCGACCCAAGGAGGACGCGATCAAGTCAACGACAACACGAGCGGGAAGCAGGAGAGTCGGAGGGCATCGTCCGGCAACTTGCATATACCGAGGAATCCAGGACTGTCGATCAATGTCGAGCGCGCGAGGTCTTTCGTTCCCGGTACTCCCTCGTTGTCCGTGATACCTCCCACTCCCGCACCCGAACCTTCTCCCACTCGGATCCCGGAAGCATCGCTATTGTTCCCAGACCGCCCTTTGCGAGAATTTGATACGCCGCAGACCGCCTACGAACAGTTGCGCGACCGCGTGTGGTGGCAGGTGATACGGGACTGCGTCGTCGGGCGCAGTATCATTCCGGTCGCCATTATTTCGTTGTGTTACATCGTGCAAGCTCAGCTGCAGTACTCGGCGTCGGCGAATCTGTCCGTGCCCATCTTTCAGCTTGCATACCAGCTCAAGGTACGTCTCTGATCCGCCACGTCGTTTCCGAACCACGAGCTGAGTGGTTTTGAGGTGCATGACAGATCCCAGCAACTGCCATGTTTTCCGTTATCCTCCTCAATCGCACAATCTCGGCAGCACAATGGATATCGCTCTTTATCCTGACGATCGGAGTTGGGATCGTCCAAGTCGCTTCAGTCTCGACCGACGGATCTGGTTCGGATGTACATGCCGGTGGGAACCGAGTTTGGGGAATCTCGGCAGTCCTCCTCGCGTGCATGACCTCGGGATTCGCATCTTCCTTCTTTGAGCGCTTGCTCAAGGTGCAAGCGACCTCGACAGATCCGCTCGCTCAATCTTCGACTCTGACTCTGCCCACTTCGGCCCAACCTGAGACTCCTGCGAAAGTCGCTACGATCGTGCCGACAAAGCCCTCCCTCTGGATCCGAAACATCCAGCTCGGGTCCCTCGGGCTCGTCGTCGGGATTCCCTTCGTCGTTTACGACCAGAGATCGAACTTGGCGAGAATATTTCTCGGGATCGAAGACGAAGTGGCAACATACCTCGGCGAGACGTGGTCTACTCGCATGCTCGAAGCGATTGGAAACTTGATTCGAGGTTTCTTCCAAGGGTTTTCGCAACCCGTCGTGTGGTTCTTGATCTTTCTCCAAGTCACGGGCGGACTTCTCAGTGGTACGCACAACTCCGTACCGGGTCGTGTTGCGTGCAAGGCTGAAGGTCTTATAATCGAATCGGGCTTCGTGTCACACAGCGCTGGTGATCCAGTACGCCGACAATGTACTGAAATGTTTCGCGACATCTCTCTCGATCCTGTTCTCGACGGCCGCATCGGTCTTTCTGTTCGATTTTTCGGTTCGAGTTCTCCCGCATCCCAAACAAGAGTGTGCACCGTTGACGTTTACTTCCTAAATATAGTTCACACCTGGGATCGCCTTGGGAGCGGTGCTCGTGATGGGATCGACTCTCGCATACACTGCTCCAGGAGCCTTTCGCGCGCTGTTGTCGATCCCTTTGAGCGTCTGGACCGGTTACAGGAGACCATAAAAATTGTAATTTATCCCTTGTAACACTGCATGCCAAAAGGATTCACTGTTGTAAACAATCAAAACATTCTTCGTTGAAAGCTCCAGAATAGCGCGCAAGGACAACGACAAAACGCAGACACTGGTATTGCGGAATGCATATCATTTCACTTCTTGTGCGATGGCGGGAACCGGAAACTAAGCGCACCAAGCCGGATCTGGAACTCGGCAATCACGGGGAGTAACCAGGACTTTGACGAGTCGATGAGCAACGCCCGACGTGGGAGGGTGCGGGGAGAAGGAAGGGCGGGAAGGACAGATGGGGCAAGAAGTACTGAAGAAAGAGCCGGGTCGGGGTGGTCTAGCGTCAAGAGGCGTCCAGTATCTACTCGAGGTTGGAGAAATCTTGGCAGAGATGAAGCGCAAAATCGTTGTCGCTGTTGGAGAAATAGAAGTCGACATTTGGAAAGTAAAGTCTTCTAGAGGCGGGTTGATGCTTGTTGCTGGAGCAGATAGTCTGCTTTCTCGTCATCTGCGAAGCAAACAGAAAAAACAGAGGAGATCGACCACCATCAACATCTTCTGACGATTCCCTAAATCCGCTCATGCTTGACCTGCACCCTCCTTCCTGCCCTGTTTCCAGCCCTCGCCAGCCAGTCAAAATAATACAAGAAGGGAGCACGAGCAGGCGGATCTCTCGATTCACGCACCTTTGGCGACCCAGTCTCGCTCGTGCACGTTCTTGCAAGTCCCGTCCTTGCACACCCCTCCGAGACTTTCAGCTTTGCACCATTTGCGTGCCGGATCGATTTGGTGTCTCTGCGCAACAAACGTCGACAGTCCTGCAGATCCGACATCTGACGCTGATCCCGAATTTGCGGGTCGCGGGGTCGTCGGCAGGAAAGGCGTAGAGCTGTCTAGAGATCCGTCAATTTGAGCTACGGAGCCAGCTTGCTCGTCAGGTCTGAGGGGGATTGACAGCGAGGTCGACGGGCGTCCTCCGAGGAGAGGATATCGCGACAGAGTCGATGTGTACGGGCGGTATACCTGTTCAGGTTGGGTCAGTGCCGGGACAGACATTGGTACGAACCGATCAAGCAAGAAAACGGAAAAAAGGCAGTGAGATCAGACAACGTCGATGGTGCGCGAGAGATGGATGCAGCCGATTCCGGTCACGAAGCGAAAGACTTGCCGGATCGACGGGTTGTGTCATATTTGCGACTGAAGACGTCGGTGTGGCGGGTGGCTTTGGGGCCGCGGTGATTGTGATACGAGACTGCCCGACGAAGAAGTGACCGGACAGGTCAGGAGAGGGTCTAGGACAAGGAGGGAGAAGTGATTCGAACGGAGTCTGCTGCGCTGGCGGTTGCGGTTGGTGCCGTTTCAATTGCTTGAGTGGATGCATTCGTCGTTTCATTGGCGGGGAATAGGGTTGCGGCGGCGATCGTGTCGGATTGAGCCGGCGCTGCTCGCTTCTTGCGATCTTCCATATCTCTGATGCGATCCATGATGCGTTTGATTTCATTTTCCTTTGCCTCGAGTTGGCGCTTCCTGGTCGCTTCGCTCGAATCTGGTAGATACGTGTCCGGCGTCGTGCTTGGCTTGATCGATTTGGGAATCTCTTCGCTCGACTCGGCGGATGACGTCGACGTAGAACCGCCGCCCACGTCGATCTCGACTGCTGCCATGGAATTGTCGTCATCCTCGTCGTCTGACAAGTCGATCACGAGGCTCTCGCTGATCGGGAGACTGCTGCTAAAGGTCGACCCTGCGTACCCGCCAATCATGCGTTGACGCGCGAGAGCCGACTGAGAGAGGCGCTGGGCGGGCAGGTGCTCGAGATCGCTCGCGACGGGACGGCGCTGGTGCGAGGGTCTCGAGACGGGCGGCGCGTCGCGAGGGACGTATGCATGGCGAGGCCGCTTTGCGACCGGTTGCGTCTCGCCGTCGGGGGCCGGGGCGAGCTCGGAACCATCGATGGGGTCGGGCTGCTCGAGAGCAGGGGTAGTCGAGGCAAAGAGGCTCTCGAGTTCGGATTCGAGGTTCTGGGCTTGGCGTTGGTTGCGCATGCGAATCGCGGCTTTCTTGGCCAACAGTTTCTTGCGCTTCTCTTGTTCGAGTGCGCCATAGTCGACCGATTCGAGTCGAGGCTCGACCGGACTGATTGGCGAGTCGACGGCAGGGTGGGCGGGCAGGGGTAAAGGCAAGGTTGCGAGCGAAGGCGGGGACGGGTGCGACGGTCGGAACGGAACCGAGTGGGCCGAGAGAGGCGCGGGTGGGGGCAGTAGGGAAGAATCGAGGTGCAATGCTTCGATCCTACATGAGCAAGTCGCGGTGTAAGAACGCGGCAAACGGACAGAGTCGAGCAAACGTACGAGAATTGGAGGATTTCTCGCGAGACGCCGATCGAGAGCAGGTACTCGGCGGGTATGCCGTACGAGAGGAGTTGTGCGATGATGGCCTTGCACTCTTCGCGGGCGGCAACAGCTGTGTCAAGGGGTGATCAACACGGGGAGCGAGACGATGCAGGTCGCACTGTTCTCACCTGCAAGCGGTGAGGTGAGTCCTCTTGATGCCACCGCAGGCTCGTCCTCAATCTCACCCTCCTCGCGTTCGAGGTCGGGCGTTAGTGTCGGTGTCGGTGCGCGCGAAGAGGTGCGAGAGTCGCCCGAGAGCGCTCTCTGGGCCAACTTGCGCTTCTTGGACGACAGGGCAGCCTTGCGCAGGGCATCGAGGTCCATGATCGGTGCTGTCGGTCACGAGGAGCGCGAGCCGAGAGGGTTCGGCACTGGCGAGGGCAGAGTTCGCGTACACCGAGATAGAGCCGCCCAGGCCTCGCGCCCCTTTCTTTATTCTCGCTCCACACGCCGAGAATCTTCGGGTGCGTGCATCCGTCTCTGCTCCTCTGCTCTACAGCTGAACCTTTGCCCGCTCGCTCGCCCGCCCATCCTGTCGTTCTTTGCCCGTACCGTCACTACGACACTGCGCAGAGCCAGTTGCGTCGTTGCCGTTCTCTCTCGCCCGGCTCGCTCGGTCCGCTGACTCCGCGTTCGTTGCTGTGCAGTGTCTTCCTCTGCGATCGCCGCCAGCTCGAGTGTGCCGTTCCACCCTGCGTTGTCGGTCCCGCGTCAGTCGCTTGCACCACTGTAGTCGTCATTCAACCCAGCTGACCCCCGATCGCGCCCACAAACAGACGAGATCCGCACCGTGATCAAGCGCAAGCAAGAATCAGTCGCAACGACCGCCGTTGCGTTCCACCACTCGGTGCTGCACACCCAGGTCCGTCTACCCTTCTCGCACTCGCGCCTTGACCTCGCCGATTGACCTCGCGCGCGCACACTCGCTCGCCCACAGCTCGTCGATGGCACCATTCAGCTGAGGCTCAACAGTCTCGACCCGACTGCACCGCCGTACGATCAGCTGTCCGTCAACCAAGCCCTGTGGAACGCGCTGTTCAAGTACTTTGCCCGCGGCAAGGATGTCGCCGCCGAGATGCAGGTCGAACCCGTCCTGCCCAGTCCCGAACTTCACCATGCCCTCTTGTCCTTGGGTAAGCCTGCGTTCGAGATGCGAGAGCCCGAACCCAAGCTGAACCCTCGAGGATGCTCGTACAGGCGCAACGCAGACCGTACCCCCTCAGTACACCATCTCGCGCTCGGCCGTCTTTCAGCTGTTCCACCACGCGACCGACTCGCACGAGGACCCGAGCCCGTCCTTGTTTCCGTACATCCCCGTCACCCCTGCCTCGAACGCACCTTCGCCTTTGACGTACCCGCTCCGACCTGCGAAACCTTCGAACGCTCGACCGATCTACTCGCGCTACATCCCGCACCTGTCGCCGTCGCCGTCAAAACCGACGTTCTTCTCGCTCAACCTGCTGTCCCTCCGGCATCTCCCGACACTGCACTCGTGGATGAACGATTCGCGGGTCGACGCGTTCTGGATGGAAGCCGGAGACATGGACAAGCACAAGGCGTTTATCGAGGCGAACCTGCAAGACAAACACACGCTCGGCGTCATCGGAAGCTACACGACCATGGCGAACGGATTCGAGGGCGAGCATGACGTGCAGGATGCGGTCTATGCTGAAATCTACTGGGGCAAGGTCAGTTCTGCATCCTCCCTGCGACCTTTCCACCGCTGTTTGTATTGATCAGGGCCGCTCGACGCAATTCCAGGAAGATCGCCTCGGTCCGCTGCTGCCCAAAGAGGTCGAGGTCCGTGATTACGATCGCGGTAAGGCTCTTCTCGTTTTCTTACTCTCCCTCTTAGTCGAGCATGAGAGCTGATTCATGTTCTGTGCTCAACAGGAATCCACATGCTCGTGGGATCTTCGACTCACCGAGGACCCGACTACGTCCGAGCGTGGCTCCCGTCCCTCGCGCATTACTGCTTCATCTCGGATCCTCGTACCGAACGCGTCCTGTGTGAGCCGAACGAGAAGAACCAGAAGATGGTCTCTGTAAGTTGTACCCCCTCTTGTCAAAGTTTTGTCTACGATACTGATTCGTGTCCTTGCCCAGTATCTCGAATCGATTGGGTTCAAACAGCACGGAACGGTCACATTCCCTCACAAGGTTTCTGCCCTCATGATCCTCGAGAAGAAGGACTTTTACGAGCTGTGCCCTTTCTAAATAAACCCCTTTTGCCCATCATCGTCGTTATTTTGCAATCATATGAAAGTAGGACCTCTCCCCTTGGATGCAAATTATTGCACATTGATCCCGCTGGTTTTCCAATTGCTAATACCAAGTGGATCTGCATGTTTTCTAAAACACTCATCTTACTGCCATGCCTTCTTTGTAGTTTAGAGTTAGAACAGATAAAACGAACGAGCGCCGTGCCGTTTCGAGACTGTCTTTCTTCACGCAGACTCAAGTTCAGGAAACCCGGAACTTAATCGCTAGTCGCAAAGATCACGACAGTACAGCATGCGGCGAATGGATGCCACCGTGGTGTAAGGCATGAAAACCATCAAAGCGGAAGGAAAAGTATCGCAGCAGAGAAAAAAAGGATTGCCCCCAGGGTGGATCGAACACCCGACCTCCACATTGCGTGCGTATAATACGAGTGTGGCGCACTACCACTGTGCTATACGGGCAATGTTAATTGACAGGCGCGCTGCTTTTGCAACCATCCCCAGTTTGAAATCTTCTGTAGGCACCTCTCAATGGGTGGGATATCGGTACAGTCGCAGGTCTGATTCTACTGGCAGCTCGGTGACAGGACAATTCTCTCATGGGGGAATGCAGAAGCGAGAGGTGCACGGACTATGAGCATCACTACGTGAACACGTTCACACACGGCGTGCAACAGCGACCACCACTGTACCTTGTCGCGAGCTGCCAGATGTGATCGGGTAATGAGGATATTGACCACTGCATCGGCTTTACATCGATACGTTTGAACCTGGGTTGTATCAGTTTTCGATTTCTCTATTGGTTTGTATCCGATAAATCCCTGTGTTATCCGTGGCCCTGTGACTCACCATGTTCCCCAGATGTTCAGCATGCAGCAATGATGTCGAGCTCAGCTAGAGGAGGGAGCGACAGGATTGTTGCCTGAGGGGGGAGGGGGGGGGGGGGGGGGAGGGCGGCTAAATTTGAACAACACGTGGCGCGGTACGATTGCCGTTTGTTTATGTATAGTATATTTTGGAATTTTTGATTTTTAGGTTTTTTGCCCGTATGGCGG